>NC_056728.1:1154321371-1154463674 GCF_019279795.1 Protopterus annectens
TTATGAGGATTCTGATGCAGAGGATTCCATTCCATCTGCTTCCCCTCATGAGGGTTTTTGTTTTGGGGAAACTTTACATACTTTAAGGGAGCATTTCCACTGGGAAAGCCAATAATTTTCTGATTTAAAAAAGAGGCTTAGGGATTTCCTTCTTCTACCTCAGCATAGGCCTTTGGCTATACCTCCTGTTATAGATATTGTTGTTATTTGTTCTTGGAGCCCAGTTTGGCCCCTGATTCCCTGTCTCCGGCTCCTAGTAAACCTGACAGATACTACAAGGTTCCTGAGTCCCACAAGTTCCTTTTCAAAATAGTGTTGCAGTTCCAGAAACCATTTCTCAAGGCCCAAGGGCATTAAGGCTTTTATTGCTACAAATCCTACCCCTTCTGATAGAGACTCCAGGGCGCTGGATAGATGGGGTAAAAAGGTTTATACTTTTGCAACTTTGGCAATCAGAGCTTTAAACTGCCAGTTTCATATGTTAAAATATCAACAGCATATTATTGGACTGCTTAAACAGGAAATGGTGTGGAAAATAAAGATTTACAGGATTTAATGCATTCTGCTGAACAAGTTGGAAAACATACTTTGGAATGTGGTTTTGATTCTTTAGAGGCCTCCTGCAGGGCTGCTGTTAATGGGTCTGTGCTTAGAAGGCATGCTTGGCTTAAGGAGCAATCTTTGCCTGATCATGTTAATGCTAAATTGTTGGATGCTCCTTTAAATCAGAACCGCCTATTTGGCAAATAAGGCTGAAGAAGTTCTAAAAAAGATGGATGATAAAGCTAAATCTATGCAAACTGTTGAAGATTTCTTACAAGTGCAACCTCCAAGATTTAGTAGGCACTGGGCTACTAAGAATTGGTCCTTACCAGCCCCTTCCAGATTCTCTCAAGCCAAACCCAGACACAGCAAAAACCCCAGGTTTCAGTCCCAGGGGATTCTCAGAACTAAGCAGTGGGGGGCCACCACTTCCAAATCTAGAAATAACAAGACACCCCCTATGGTAAACAGTCTCAATGACTTGGATTCATAGATTATTACTAGGCTATTTTAAGCCTAGACAATTACCCCATATGAGAATCAAACCCTGCACCTTGTGTCTGTAAGGTAAACACCTTCACCGTTAGGCCAGCCTCCTACCCCCTTCCTTTTAAAATTACCAAGCACTTATCTTTTAACCGCCCCTTTGGGGGTAAAGATTGCTCTTCATGCGAAGAACTGGGAACTCATAACCCAGGGCAAATGGGTTTTAAATATAGTGTCCTAGGGATACAGATTTCATTTCCACACATTGCCAACACCAAACAGGTGGCCAGATCTGCCCCCAAATCAATGGGCAGAGGCTCAAAAACAAGTACTTTCCCTCTTAAGCATGGGGGCTAGTCAAGTGGTACCAGAAGAGGAAAAGGGGCAAGGTTTCTATTCCAGGCTTTTTCTGGTACCCAGAAAAGACAAATCAGTGGCGTCCAATTCTGGACCTGTCTACTCTAAACACTTTTCTGGAGATTCCAAAATTCACGATGCTGACTCTTCACCACTTACTTCCTGTGCTAGGCAAAGACACCTGGTTGGCAACTCTAGATTTAAAAGAAACATACCTGCACATCCCAATCAGAGAATCTTGCAGAAGTTACCTACGCTTCAAAGCAGGCTACTTGCATTATCAGTTCTCTGCACTGCCCTTTGGTTTGTCTACTGCGCCCAGGGTATTCACAAAGCGCCTCGCTCCAGTTATTGCATTTTGCAGGCAAAGAAATATTAAAAATATATCCATACCTGGACGGTTGTCTAATTCAGGCAGAAAACCAGGACATACTTCTAAATCATCTGGCGTTTGTAAAAAGGGTTCTAACTTGTCTGGGGTATACCATAAACGAAAAGAAATCACAACTGGTACCCTGTCAGCAGATTACATTCCTGGGTGCAAGCCTGAATACAACTGCCCAGATGGCTTTCCTCATGCCAGAGAAGCAAATTAATTTGGTAACTTACTTCAAACAAGTGGCCACAAAAACCCTGCTATCTGCAAGACAAATACTGCAAGCCTTGGGGTTCATGGTCTCCTGCATTCTTCTAATTCCATATGCAAGACTGCATATGAGGAAACTACAGTGGTATCTAAAATGTCAACATTGTCACAGCCTGGAAACAATGATTCCTATCATACCTTGCCTACGCCTGAAGTTCCTATGGTGGGCAGAGGCCTGCCACCAAAACAAGGGACTACTATTCACACTACCCCCTGCCACCCAAACCCTAACTGCAGATGCATCAGACTATGCATGGGGGGCTCACCTGGCAGGGAAGTGCATTCAGGGCAAATGGAGCCCAAATTAAATGCACCTACATATCAATCAAAAATAAATGTTAGCTGTACAGAATGCTCTGAAAGCCTTCAAGGACTACATTCTTCCAGGACAACTAATGGTAAAGACGGACAACACCATGGTTATGTGGTACATAAACAAGCAGGGGGTTACACATTCCTATCCCCTCTGCAGACTAGCTATGGCATTGTGGAACACAGCCTTGAGCTACCAAGTGCACCTACAAGCTCAGTTCCTGCCAGGAAAATTGAATACACTGGCAGACGGACTAAGCAGAAACCTCATGGACCCACACGAGTGGAAACTGGAACCACAGATGACATGTTGACAAGCGAATGGGGGAGCCCAGACATAGATCTATTTGCCTCCTCCCAGAACTACCAGTTGGACAAGTTTTACACAAGGACTCCCCACAAACAAGCTTGGAAAGTGGATGCTCTGTCCTTCAACTGGAAAAACCTGTCAGTCTACGTGTTTCCCCCTCTGCCTCTGCTCTCCAAAGTTCTACTAAAAGTCAAACAGGATAAACCAAGGATGATTTTGATTGCTTCATACTGGCCGTGCCAACAGTGGTACCCGCTCCTGCACAGTGTGTCTCAAATATCTCCATGGCACATGCCTCAGACCCCTTTTCTGCTGTCTCAGCAGGAGAACCAAATTCTGCACCCTCAGCTTCCAACATTGAACCTTGCAGCCTGGCTAATCACTTAAATTCACCCTTATCATCCCTCGGCAAAGCTGTGATGTATGTCATCTTGGAGGCGAGAAGACCTAGTACTAGAAAATCTTTTGCTGACAAATGGAAAAGATTCTGTGCCTGGAACCAATCCTTAGGCAGCGCCCAATTTACCTCAGATTTTGCAATACTTAACTGTGATGCTTCACATGGGCCTGTCTTTTTCCTCCATTAAAATCCACGCCTCAGCCATTTCAGATCACTATAACACAGAACCACCCCTCTGCTCAAGCAGTATCTCAGAGTGGCAAAAAACTTGAGACCACCCAGGAGAGCTCCTACCCCTGCCTGGGACCTTAACTTTGTTTTGGAGAAACTCCTACCTCCTTTCGAGCCAGCTGCTACTGCAGACTTAAAATTTCTTTCTTGGAAAACAGCTTTCCATTTAGCAATCACTTCAGCTAGAAGGATATCTGAATTACAGGCCCTTATGGCAGTGGAGCCTTTCATCATCTTTCATGCGGACAGGGTATCTCTCAGGACCAATCCGCCCTTCATGCCCAAGGTGGTTTCCAGTGTGGCTCTTAATCAGTCCATTCATTTGCCAACCTTCTTTCCCAATCTGCAGAACAAAGGAGAACGGATTCTGCATTCCTTGGATGTGCACAGACAACTTAGATTCTACTTGGACAGGACTAAATCTCGAAGAAAATCTGAACAATTGATGGTGGCATTTGCTGCAGAGGCAGAGGGGAAGGTTGTTTCAAAACAAACCATTACTAAATGGATAAGCCATTGCAATCATTTCTGCTATAAGCAAATTGGAAAACCTATCCCCCAGGGGATCAGATCTCACTGCACCAGGGCTGCATCTACTTCTGCAGCCTTTCTCAGAGGTGTTCCTACCAGGGATATCCTAGAAGCTGCTACCTGGAGTTCTGTACATACTTTTACCAAGCATTATCATTTACCAATTTTCTCTAAATCCAGAGCTGGCTTTGCCACTGCTGTCTTGCAGGGCCTTATAGCTGGCCCTAATGTTGTATAAACTCCTCCTCCCAACCATAGCTTTGGGAATCTACCCAAATGTAATGACTGCAACAGTGAAACATGAAGAACATAGTACAGTTGTGTACAGTTAACATAAATGTAGATGTTAGTGTATTCACTGTTGCAGTCCTGGTTACCCTCCCTTCAGCCCCCTAGTTTTTTTTTCTGGCTATACCTCTACTTTCCTTTACTATGCTTAAAAGCCTTTTTGGTGCATTTGCTTTTAGTTGGAGGTTTACTTTGTGTTTTTGTGTTTATTTTCTCCCCATTAGGGGGGCACCTGACATCTGGGGCAAGAAAAACTGATGTAATGACGTCTGCTGCATGTTTTATACCCCTGACGACCTGACGTCCATGGAATAAGGGATAGCAACTGACGCAGGACCCAAGACTTTGTTAATCAGGCCGACTGAGGGCAATCTGCCGGCAGATTACCCAAATGAAATGACTGCAACAGTGAATACACTCGAACATTTACATTTATGGTAAGTGTACACAACTGTAATTTTCATCTCCAGGGGAAACAGAAAGGGCTTCTCCTGGTCCTTTGGCCTTTCAGATAGCGGAGAGAGTATTCCCCCGGGTTGGAGATTCGACCACACAAGTTTCTCAATCCGCCCCTGTACCTCGATCAGATCCAGGCCTTTCTCACTCTTGTTCTGCTATGAGTGTTCCTGTTCCAAGTGGCCTCCAAGATTTCCCTACTCATGAGGGATCCCTTTCTGATGCTTCCCCGGAATACCCACTTGAGGAAGAGCGTTTGATGGTAGATGCTGCCCCAGAGGTAGAGGGAGTCCGCAGAACCAGAGCTTTAGGGAACCCCCTCCTGATGAGCCCTATCAGTGCTCCTGAAGCACTGCCTGACTGCCTGTCTCTGGAGGCAGTCAGGGGATGATTAGCTTTGCACCTCGAAGCCTGGACCCTTATTACTTAAAACCATTGGGTGCTGAGCATGATATCCAAAGTTGGTTATATTCCCTTTTCCCTTCCACCTCCGAAATCCAAAAGCCTTCCCAACATGCCACCCAGTCAATTGGAACAGGCAGCACAGGAAATTCAACAGCTGTTGCGAAAGAGTCATTCTGGAGGTCCCAACTGAACAGACTGGATTTGGAACCTACTACCATTTCTTTTTAGTGCCGAAAAAGACTGGGGACCTAAGACCCATTCTGGATCTTGGCAAGTTAAATGAGTACATAAAGAGGGCAAGGTTCCAAATGGCTATGGTTCAGTCCATTTTGCCACTGTTGCACAAGGGCGACTGGATACGGTCTATAGATCTCAAGGACTCGTACTATCAGATCAAAATAGACAGGAGCTGCAGGATATATCTGCACTTCCAACTGGGAACCAATCACTACCAGTTCAGAGCATAGCCCTTTGGACTCACCACAGCCCCCCAGGTGTTCACCAAATGCATGGCAGTGGTAGCCTCTCACCTGAGGCTCAGGGGCTTCCAAGTGTTTCCATATTTAGATGATTAGATCTTAACCGCTCCCACGAAGCATCGACTAATCCAAGCCCAGGACTAATTTCTCTAGTTGGCGCACCACCTGGGCATCACTGTAAACGTGAGCAAGTCCAATCTTGTTCCGGTTCAGAATCTAGAGTTCATAGGTACACAGCTCAACCCAAGGCATCAGATAGCTTCTCTTCCTTTACACCGAGTAGCCATTCTGAGGAATCTGGTAGAACAGCTGTTAGCACTACAAGCCCTCACAGCTTGACTTATCCTGCAGGTCCTGGAGTCCATGTCTGCAGCCGTCCTGTTAATTCCCCTAGCCAGGTTTTTCATGTTGATTCTACAGTGGACATTAACCAGTCAATGGTCCATCCTGTCTCCGCCCTTGTCTGTTCGCATCAAATTAACTCCCGGAAGCAAGCATCATGTCAATTGGTGGATCCAGTTAGATAATGTTATTCTCTGCAGATCATTTGTGAACAGTCCCCCCACCCCCCCCCCTCCTGATAGCTACTGTGACAAAAGATGCTTCTCAGTTTGGATGGGGGTGGTTACAATGGGAAGATGGTCCAAGGTATGTGGTCGCCTCAAGTTCTTTGCTGTGATTTATTTTCTGGGGTAGTCCCCCGAGGGATGCTGTAGTCCACAATTGGCCCCCAGATCTCCTGTATGCTTACCTTCCTCTCCCGCTCATCCCCAAATTTCTTCAGGCGCCATGCAGGTTGAAGAGTTCAGTCATCCTCATTGCCTGTTTCTGGCCTCGCCAAGTGTGGTTCCCCTTCTTCTGGTCTCATCTGAAGTAGCTTCCTTGGAAACTGGAGCCCACTCTAGGCCTCCTTTTTCAACAGTCAGGGATTCAACACATAAATCTTCGAACTCTGAAACTGACCACTTGTTTTCTCCAATTCCGATCTTGATTAGACAGTCCAGGCTTCAGTCCCCAGTCCAAACAATTCTTTTGGTATCACAAAAGGCCTCCACTAAGAAAGCTTACAATAGCAAGTGGAAGAGGTTTGGTGTTTGGGCCAAAAAGAGGGACATTAACCCTTTCTCAACACCTGTTTCAGACATGTTACTGTTTCTCAATACCCTTTTCAACCAGGGTGCTAACTTTCCCTCAGTTAAGTTGTAGTTAGCTGTTATTTTTCATTTTCACACAGCAAGCCAAACATGTTCCTTGTTCATTCAGATTGTGTAAATCCTTCATGAAGGGTGTATTCTTAAGGCCCCCAATTAGGGATCCTTCTTTCCCATGGGACCTTACTGTTGTGCTGCAGGCATTGACACAGGGCCCCTTTGAACCTGCGGCTAGTTGTGACATGAATTTTCTGTCCTGGAAACCAGCTCTCTTGGTAGCTGTGACTTCTGCCAAGAAGATTTCTGAGCTTCAAGGTTTAACTTCTAAACCTCCTTACATTTTGTTCGGTAAAGATAGTCCTTGCAGACTAATCCATCCTTTATGCCTAAAATAGCTACAGAAAAGTACAATTTTGTACCTACCATAAATGTAGATGTTCGAGTGTATACACTGCTGCAGTCATTACACTTGGGTTTTCCTGCCGTCAGGCGGTTCCCCAGTCGGCCTGAATTCCAAAGTCCTGGTCTGGCGTCGGTTGCTGTCGCCTCCTCCCTGACGTCAGTGCGACAGGGGTATATAAGATGCAGCGGACGCCATTTTCTTCAGTTTTTCTTGCCCCGGATGTCAGGTGCCCCTAAATAGGTAGACAATTCCAATTGCTAATAAAACATACATAGAAAAGCAAAAAAACAACTTACAGCTACCAGCAAATACTCCCCATAGGTAGTAAGGGTAGAAGACATAGGTACGTACCAGCCAGTAAGAGGGGAAGGAGAGAGGGTAACCTGGACTGCAGCAGTGTATACACTCGAACATCTACATTTATGGTAGGTACAAAACTGTACTATGTTCATCATGTTACACTGCTGCAGTAATTATACTTGGGTAAAATCCCAAAGCTGAGGTAAGGTGGCTGGTTCTATAAGGCATTAGGGGTGGCTATAAGGCCCTGCAGCACTGCAGTGGCGAAGCTAGCTCTGGATTTAGAGTATAGAGGCAGATGGTAATGCTTGGTGAAGGTATGTACAGAACTCCCAAGTTGCTGCTTCCAAAATATCCTTGGTAGGTATTCCCCTGAGGTAGGCAGTTGGAAGTGGCTGTTGCCCTGGTGGAGTGAGATCTAATGCTGCTAGGTACAGGTTTTCCATGGTATGTGTAGCAGAAATTTATACAGTGTCCTATCCATTTTGAAATAATCTGTTTTGAAATGGCTTTTCCCTGTGCTCCTGCAGCATATGCTACCAATAACTGCTCAGATTTTCTGAAAGCTTTGCTTTTGTCCAAGCAGAAGCGTAACTGCCCTGTGAATGTCCAAAGAGTGCAGTAGTCTCTCCCCTTTATTCTGTGGTTTAGGATAAAAAGTTGGCAGGTGAATAGTTTGGTTTAGATCCACACTGGATACCGCCTTTGGCATAAACGTAGGGTTAGTTCTTAGACACCCTGTCCTGGTGGAAAATGAGGAAAGGTTCCACTGCCATTAGTGCCTGTAATTCTGAAACTCTTTGTGCTGATGTTATTGCCAGGAGCAGAGCTTTTTTCCAAGAGATATTTTATTTCTGCTGTGTTAGCTGGCTCAAAAGGAGGTATGGTTAGTTTTTCCGAAACAAAGTTGAGGCCCCAAGTTGGAGTAGGTGCTCTACGGGGTGGTCTTATGTTTTTAGCCCCTCTGAGGTATTGTTTTAACAGAGGATTAGAGAAAATTGGTGGCTCCGTGTTGTAATGAGCAGAGATGGCAGAGGCGTGGATCTTGATGGATGAGAAGGAGAAGCCTTTGTCCAGCATCTCAGTTAAGTATTGTAGTGTCTGAGGAATGTTTGGGACAAGAGGGTCAAGGCTGTGAGCTTGGTTCCAGGCACAGAATCTCTTCCATTTGTCCGAATAGGCTTTCCTGGTACTAGGCCTTCTGGCCTCCAGAATGGCATCCATAACAGCTTTGGAGAGAGGCATTGCTTGCCTGTCTAATGAATCTTCCATGCAGCTAGGTTTAAAGTCTTTAGCTGGCTGTGTAGTATTTGATTGTTGTGCTGAGGCAGCAGATGTGGGCTTTGAGGCAAAATCCAGGGTGGTTCTTGTGCTAAGCTCCTTAAGATTGGGTAGCAGTGCCGGCGTGGCCAGTCTGGTGCTATCAGGATCATCTTTGGCTCTTCTTGCCTGGCTTTTATGAGTACCTTTGGCAGGAGAGGTAGTGGTGGGAAAGCGTATACTTGTAGGTTCTCCCAGCTGAATGAGAGGGCATCCACTTTCCATGCTTGTGGATGGTAACTCCTTGTGCAGAATTTTTGTAGCTGGCAGTTTATTGGGGATGCAAACAGATCTATGTCCGGGCTCCACCATTTCTGTTATCATTCTGAATATTTGTGGATTCATTTCCCATTCGTGGGGATCCATGATGTTTCTGCTTAAGTCGTCTGCCACTGAGTTTTTCTCTCCTGGCAGGAATTGTGCTTGCAGATGAACTTGAAGGTTTATAGCTGTGTTCCACAAGGTCATGGCTTGTCTGCATAGGGGGTAGGAGTGCGTGCCCCCTTGCTTGTTTATGTACCACATAACTGTGATGTTGTCTGTCTTTAGCAGTAGTTGTCCTGGATGTAGCAGGTCCTTGAAAGCTATAAGGGCATTTTGTACAGCTAGCATCTCTTTTTGATTGATGTGAAGATGCCTTTGTTCTGCGGACCACGTGCCCTGAATACATTTGCCTGCCATTTGCCTGGCTGTGAGTTGTGTAAAAGGCTGTCCCTTGTTGAGGTGACAAGCTTGAGCCCACCATTGAAACTCCTGTTGAAGGCAAGGGATTAGTGGTATAACTGTTTCCAAACTTTGACAGTGTTGAGTCCATACATTCTTTAGGTACCATTGTAGTTTCCTCATATGCAGTCTGGCATATGGAATTAGTAGTATGCAGGATGCCATGTAACCCAAGGCCTGCAGAATTTTTCTTGCAGGGAGTTAGGTCTTTGTTGCCATCAATTGAAAGTATTGAGTCAGTTGTCCTTGCTGGTCTGGCGTGAGATAAGCCATCTGGGCCGTTGTGTTCAAGCTGGCACCCAGGAATATAACCTCTTGTGAGGGCACTAGGTTTGATTTCTTTTCGTTTACTGTGTATCCCAGGCAACTTAATAACTTTTTTACAAATGCCAGATGCTTTAGAAGAATGTCCTTGCTCTCTGCTTGAATCAGGCAGTCGTCCAGGTACGGATAAATTTGAATTCTTTTCTGTCTGCAAAATGCAATTACTGGTGCCAGGCTCTTTGTGAAGACCCTGGGCGCAGTAGATAAGCCAAAGGGCAGTGCAGAGAATTGGTAGTGCATTGAATCAGCTATGAATCTGAGGTATCTTCTACAGTTTTGTCTGATAGGGACATGCAGGTATGCCTCCTTGAGGTCCAAAGTCACAAACCAAGCTTTCTTGCCCAGCATGGGAAGAAGCTGCTGTAGTGTCAACATTTTGAATTTCAGAACATCCAGGTAAGTGTTTAGAGATGAAAGATCCAGAATGGGCCTCCAGGCTATGACCTTTCTGGGTACCAGAAAGAGTCTTGAGTAAAATCCTTGTCCTTGCTCCTGTGATGGTACCTTTTGAGTAGCTCTCATATCCATGAGTGCTGTAATTTGTTTTTGAGCCTCTGCCCATTGATTTAGTGGCAGATTTGGCATTCCTTTTAACCGTGGCAGAGTGTGAAAGTGGAACCTGTAACCTTGAAATACTATGTTGAGAACCCATTTGTCTTTGGTGATCATTTGCCAGTTGTGGTAGAAGAGTGCCAGTTTTTCCTCCCAAGGGGGCTGCCAAGAGGGATTTGTTTGGCAGCTGTAGTGGGAAGTCATTGGAGCTGCTTTTTATGTGGTTGGGGCCTGTCTTCCCCTTCTTTTTGGCCTAATGCAACCCATTGTCGAGGCCTGTAAGGACCTTGTGTTTGACCTCTACCTCTTGGACGTCTGTATCTTCCCCTTTGAAGTCTGTCTGTAATTGGAAAGGACCAATTCGTAGTTGGCCAGTTTCTGCTAAATCTAGGAGGCTGAACCTGTAAGAAATCCTTCACCGTTTGCATAGATTTTGCCTTATCTTCCATTTTCTTTAATACCTCTTCTGCCTTAACTCCAAATAACACATCCTGCTGCAAAGGTGCATCCAGTAATTTTGCTTTAACATGATCTGGTAACGTATGTTCTTTTAACCAAGCATTCTTCTAATGACAGAGCCTGTAACTGCTGCTCTGCAGGAGGCCTCTAGAGAATCAAAACCACATTGCAAAAGTATGCTTTCCCACTTGTTCAGCTGCATGCAATAAATCCTGCATTTCTTTAAAATTAGGAGGATCTGATTCTGGAAGCATTTTTTGTTTTAACTGAGACAGTAAAAATTGCTGATATTTTAGCATGTGAAACTGGCAATTTAAGGCTCTCATTGCTAAAGTTGCAGATGTATATACTTTCTTTCCCCATCTGTCTTAATGCTCTGGAGTCTGTCAGAGGGAACTGGATTCTTGGCTGATGAGGCCTTAACTCCTTTGGGTCACTGAGAAATAGTTTCAGGGTCGGCTACAGGGCTTTTATACAGAAATTTATGTGAGTCAGGGACTCTGTAGTATCTGTCTGGTTTAACAGGGGTTGGAGGTAAGGAATCAGGATTTAAGCTGGATTCAGTATACACATCATCCACAATATCTAACACTGGCGGAAGAGCAAGGGGTCTGTGTTGAGGTAATAAAAGGAAGTCTCTGAGCCTTTTCTAGGATTCTGAGTAATCCTGGCCTTCCCATTGGAAATGCTCCCTCATGGTATGTAGGGTTTTCCCAAAGGTTAGTCCTCAGGCGGTGAGGCTGATGGAACTGATTCCTCAGCATCAGAATCCTCATAAGGGGATAAAGAGTATCCTAGGTCTGAGGATGAATCAGAAGAGATGGACACCTGGTCGGATGAGTTATAGTCTGCATCCTGTCTAGGCCTTTTATCAGGAGGGGGATGGGACCCCCTGATCAGAGTGATTAGTTCTTTGGTCATTTTGAGCATTTGTTACTTAGGTATGGAGGCCTGTCCTGAAGAATGCTGCATTTGTTTCTTTGATTTTAAAGGAGGCTTAGACTTAGCTGAGGGTTTAATGCTTAACTGAGTAGGTCTGAAGACACCCTCTGAAGCTGTGGGTTGCTCAGCTACTCTGGATCCCTCTGAAAGTTTAGTCTCGGTAGGCTGAATAACTTGTGCATCCGAAGGCCCAGCCATCTCCACATGGGAGTCAGAGGCGGCCTGCGCTTCTACAGAAGCGGTCGTCGGGGGCTGCGAAGGCGCCTCGCTGAAAACCAGAGAATGGCGACTGGCCTAGAAGAGGCTTCGTCGTCAGTTTTGGGCCTTGGATGCCTATCCTTGTCTCTGCGCTTTTTGTGTATTCCAGTCGTCGGAAGTTCCGACGGCATGGTATAATTGAATTCTCTACCAAAATAATGTTGGGCAAAATCAAACTGACGTTTAATAGTGCGCTTGTTCAACCTAGCACAAAACCAACAACCAGTGACATCGTGGTCTGGGCCTAGGCATGGGATACAATAGGAATGGAAATCCTTATGAGGTGTTTCCTTCCCACAAGAAATAGTTATTAACTTTTTACTGACATCGGTCTGAGGCAAGAAAAAGTTTCCCCAACGGGGTACTTAGCTTTGTAGAAGACTTCGGTTCTGGATTTGGAATGAAAATCTCAGGAGACAGCCGACCGGCACTTGCAAACTGCTTTTGCTTCGGGCACCATGCGGCAAGAAAAGACTGAAGAAAATGGCGTCTGCTGCATCTTGTACACCCTTGTCGCACTGACATCAGGGAGGAGGCGACAGCAACAGACGCCGGACCACGACTTTGGAACTCAGGCCGACTGGGGAACCGCCTGACGGCAGGATAACCCAAGTGTAATGACTGCAGCAGTGTAACACGATGAACATCATCAGTCAGTCCATACAACTGCCAGTTTTCTTTCCCAATTTTTCTAACAAAGGGGAATATGTTCTTCACCTTCTAGACATTCATAGACAGCTTATTTTTATCTAGACAGGACCAAACAATACAGAAAATCTGATCAGCTTTTTATACCCTTCTGTTTAAATAGACTTGGCAGGCGGTATTGAAAATTACCTTGACAAAATGGATTTCAGACTGCATTTCTTTCATTTATTCATCCAAAGGGTTAAAATTGCCTAAACCTCCTAGGGCGCATTCTGCCAGAGTATGGCTACTTCCTCTGCTAGAACATATTTTGCTGACATTTGTGCAGCAGCTTCACTTCATGGTCTAATACTCACAAATATTTGTGTCGCACTACAAATTGCATGTTATTTCCAGGACCAGGGTCTCCTTTGGTTCGATGGTGCTCCGGCACATCCTTCCATGCGGGCCATCAAAGGTTCACTTATCTGTGGACTCTGATTTAAAAAGTTATGTCTTACCATAGCTTCGCATCTGTGCTGTCTTCCTTCATTCATTCTCACTTTCCCACCCAACCATCCCCCTGCCTTTCTTCTTGAAGAACCTGGATGTCAAGACTCTTATGTCCTCTTCTGCCAATCTTTGATGTCCGAATGTGGCATGTTTGGATTTGGCAAACTCGATCTGAGGTGGGTGGGTGAATGAATGGCATTGTGGGTGTGAGGGAGGAGCTTTAGAGTCAGATCCAAGTCTGTGAAATGTGTCCGAGCCAGATCTGAGGGTCGGATCCGAGACCCTCTCATGAGGATGAATGAAGGAAGACAACACAGATGCCAAGTTATGGTAAGACATAATTTTTTTATTATGTACTTAGCATAATATTCCATTTGTGTTGTCCGTTTTCATTCTTCCTCAACATATGACTTTGGATCCGATCCTTGGATCCAACTTGATCATAAATATAGCTCATGGCCACCAAAAAGCTGTCAAGCTCCTCCCTACTCATAATGCACCAACCCCTAACACACCTCTGATCTTGTTTGCTGGTTGACCTAAAATAAGAAATATTAATGTAATATTCCTGACAGAAGAAGCCATTATTTGAAGCTCAACATGAGACACGGTGGTCTTCTTATAATATCTCTCTCCCAAAAGTCCATAATGAAAAAGGATGGGGGTTGGTGGGTGTGGAGTTGAGCAAGAATGAAAATGGACAACACAGATGGAATGTTATGGTAAGTACATAACTTCTTTATCTAATGTTGTCAATTTTCATTCTATCCTCAACATATGAGACAGAGTCCTCAGCTACCTAAATTCCTGGGTAGACTCTAAGGAAGGATATTCCTGAGCACAGTTAAGCCAAAGGTTGCTCTTCCCCTCGACACCAGATCTAGTTTGTAATTATTAATAAAGGTATGAGGATTGGCCCAAGTTGCAGCTGCACATATGTTGTCTATAGAAACCCTAGACAGGAACACTGAAGAAGTTGCCAGGGACCTAGTTGATTGAGCTCTTGGGGGTTTTGGTAAGGATAAACCCAATTTGTTGATAAATGGTTTGCAGTCCATTGGTTATCTGGCTAAAGTTACCTTTTGTAACTGATTTTTCCCAATTTATCATCTGCAAAAGACGCACATAATTGGTCTGTCTTTCTAATTTCATTCATTCTGTGTAGGTAAAAATGAAATTGCCTGTGGACATCCAATAAACGTAACATATATTCACCTTTGTTTGCGTTGCAAATTTAGGAAAGAAAACTGGCAGATTAATGTACTGGTCAATACTGGATTCTGACACCACCTTAGGAAGGAAAGAAACATTGGTATGTAATGTTACTCCATCCTTAAGGAAACTCAAGTAGGGAGGTTTAGAGGATAGTGCTTGAAGTTCTGAAATTCTTCTTGCAGAGGTAATGGCCACTAAAAAGATAGTTTTCCAGGTCAGGAATTTAAGGTCACATTTAGCAGCTGGTTCAAAGGGAGAAAGAATTGAGGCCTGCAGCACTAGATTTAAATCCCATGGTGGAGAAGGATCTTTATATGGAGGTCTAGGCAGGAGGTGCCACTCAAAAAGGCTTTACAGATCTTAGATGAAGCCTAGGAAGAATTCTCAAATCCAACATAAAAATTGGAGATTGCTGCTAATTGTACTTGAACTGAGGCGCTAGCTCCCTCATTAAAGATTGTTGCCAAAAATTCAAGAACACTTTGTACAGGAGCTGAGACTGGGTAAGTGTGTTTCTGCTGTGCCCAAAAAACTAACCTTTTCCATTTACATCTGTAAAGTTTTCTTGTAGAAGCCTTATGGGAAGATAAAAGTATGTGACGGATAGTGGAAGAGGGTATCGGTTGTTTGGCTGTTAAAAGAATTGGAGAAACCATGCTGTTAGCTTGAGGTTTTAAGATAGCCAGTTGAATCACGCCTATTGGGTGGTACAGGAGATCTGGACTTGGATCCCGAATCCAAGGTGTGTAAATTAGATGAGGCTAAAGGAAGGGGAGCCAAGTCTGTTGAGGCCAGAAAGGTGCAATGAGTGTAACGCTGCTCTTCAACCTGACAGCTTTCTGCAGAAATTTGGGGGTCAAGGGTTGCTCAGATCCAAAACTGGTCTCCAGTCCCCTATTTTCTTTGGCACTAAAACGAATCTTGAGTAAGTTCCAGATTCTGTCCAGTCTGGTGGGACCTCTTGGATAAGACTTTTTTTCCTAGCAGCTTTTGTATTTCTAGTGCTCCTGCTTTCCTCTGACTGGGTGGAACATCGGGAACTTTGTATACAGGCAGAGGTGGTGGAGAAAAGGGATTTATATAACTTCTGGAAATTATTCTCTGCACCCATGTATCATTTATCTCTAGCCAGACTCTCTCGAGCAAATAGTTGACCCCCAGTTGTCTCCAGAGGAGGACAGTCGGGCCTCCATTCAGGAGTGCTGGTAGGGTCTATCGGAGAGAGAATCTCTTTAACCTTGGTTCTGTGGGCCTCCTCTGCCTTGTGGGTGTTGCTGTCTATTCCAGTTCCCTCCTCTGCCCCTGGAGGGAACTATCTCCACGTGGATATTGGAAAGGACCCTGAGACTTTGTAAATCACGTTTTTAAAACACCATGTTGATTCCTAGAAAAGGATCTTTAGTGAGGTCAAAAAACATATGCTCACTGCAGAAAGGGTCTTTCCATCTTTTTCACACCTCAAGAGAGTGTCCTTCACTTTTGGGCCAAACGGCGTGCTGCCATCAAAAGTTACATTGACGAACGAAGACTTGAGGGGCCCCACAAAATCACACAATCACAACCAAGCATGTCTCCTGATGGAAATGCCTGAACCCACTGACCTTGTGACACCTTCACCTCCATGCGAGATAAGCCTCGTGGATGAATTTGGAGTAGATCAAAGGGTAGCCACCTTTGAAGCCACAGAAGATTGAGATTCAGTAGTAGTGGTCCCTGCAACAGATTTTGAAAGTTCGTTGATCAAGTCCCTTTCTAGTCTGGTAAAGTGTGCAAAATAGTTCAACAGCTGAAGGGTAAAGGTTGCTGAAGCATACACAAGCTTCCCAAATCTGTCAAGCGCCCTAGAGTCCCTGTTGGGAGGATGGACAAAGGAACTCTGCGCAGCAAGTTCTTTCGCTGTGGCCACTGCCATGACCATGGCATCTACAGGCCCCCTCTTACTGTAGAACTCCTTACCTGCTAGTGGAGCCAAAATCTGATCTAGTCTCTTGGGGATTAGCTATACTGAGTCATGTTCCTTTCACGCCTACCTAGAGATCAAATCAATGAGCTCATCAGTGAACAGAGTAACCCAGGTGGTAGAAGAGCCAGCTCCAAAGTCTTCCAGGAGTACTGACACCTCTGGGGAAGGGTTATCAGAGGACCAACCACCTCTAGGATCTCAAGAATGTTTTCAAATGAGGTGTCTCAGGAGGTGATCGTGGGAACCTCTCCCCTTCATCAAAATCAGTATTTGTGACTGACTCCTGAATGGAGTCCAGGTGCCTCCTTTTTCACTTCCTCTTCCTGGGAACTTCATTGGTGGGATGCCCTGGTGAAGTATCTGAAGAGACCGTGAAAAATCCTGTTGGGAGGTCTGAAAGTTTGGGCTGGCTGTCCCTGTGGAGTAAATTGATGTGGCCCAAGGTGCAGAGGCATCTGGGATCTAGAAGGAATATCTGAGAGGGAAGGATCTGTCCATTCTGCTGGAGCATAGAAAACCCTCTTCACCACTTCAAAGGCAGAACTCTCTGGGGAGAAGGAAGACTATGGAGTCAAGAAGCCAGGCTTATTGACTCCCTCTGCCCAGAAGGCAATCTACCCGAGGCAGAAGTTGGAGCTGAGCTGTCCAGTGCCAAAGTTCTGACTGGTAGAGACTGCTCTGAAAACTTTGGCGTTTACTCCCAACACCTTGGACCCGACAGGACTGCATTGGCTCAGAGTCATCTGGCTCCAAAGATGTTGGAGACAGTGTATTCATAGATTTCCTCGGATCCGACGATAATACCATCTTTGGAACTGAAGCAGACTGACCCAGAAGACTCTGTTACAAGGGTTGTGAAATGATGGGTCAGATCAGAGAAGGAGTGGTAATCAGTGGAGTGACAGAAGGATGGACTTTCTGACCCATAGGGGTAGGAGCCAGGATAACTCCCATCTGAATGTGTCATGAGTAATCTCCTCCTCATCCTGTCCACTTAGTCTTTAGTTAGACTTCTGGGTGACAGAGAGGATGCCAAGGTTGGGGATTTTGAATGTCTGAGTTCCAGAAATGGAGATGGAACTCTAATCTAAGGTGCCCTGAGCCAATAAAGTATTTGTTGGACCCGGCACTGAAATTGTCAAGGATTTTCTTAGATCTGGCTTCTCTTTTTCTTGGGAAGCTCCAAAGAAGGAGTTGAAGAGCCTGTTGGTTTGGGAAATTTTAAATACAACTAGTGTAGTAGAAAAATGGAGGAAATATCCAAAAATATTAGACTTATGAAATAAATTCAAAGAAATTTCTCTCTGAACAACTTGAGCTGAAGTAGTGACCACGTCTTAGGTTCATAGGTAGGTACTAGGCTATCGGCCCTGGGGCCTATACAAGCCCAGCCAAAAAGGTACCCTGGCTTTTGCCACCCAAGAAAATTATTTTCCTGTGCCACTGTCGAGCAGAGCCACAGAGGTGATCCCCCGGGGTGAATTTCCTATTTCCCCATCCAGTCATCAAGATTTTTCTTGAGTGCTAATGAGGAGCTTTGTTTGATATAGATAGTTTATTCCAGAGTATGGGAAGTCTCTGGAACCGGAATCTATCCCTCTGGCATGTTCTGTTTATTGTGGTGACAAGGTTTAGGTCCCTAGAGCGTGTAGCTCAGAGGGATTGGGATTTCTTTAAGTGGAGCATGTCCAGCAGCTCTGGGTTTGACATAGCTTTGTATGTTGGGCAGAGATCATCTCTGAGTAGGCGATATGCGACGGAGTAAAGCTGGAGTGTTTTGAGACTGTCTCCATAGGGCATCTGTTTGAGGCCGGTAATCCTCTTTGTGAGGTATTTCTGTGGCCTTTCCAGTTATTGTAGATGTCTTGTGAGGTACATACCAAAAGGGGCATTGTACTGTATAATGGGTCTAATGAGTGATGAGTAGAGGGGAACAATGACCTCTTCTTTTTTTTTTTTTTTTTTTGGATGAGAAACCCTTTGTGATGAGGTGTGCCACGTAGAAGGATTTCCTGACAACTGTGGCAATGTGATTATCAAAGGAGAGACTACTGTCCACCTGTGTCCCAAGGTCTCGTATCACACTTTGTGTTAAGTATACTACCACCTATGTTGTAGTTCATGGGTACAGAGTTTTTACCAAAGGGGATGACTATGCACTTTTTGGCATTGAGCTTGAGGCCATGGCTTTGACACCAGGCATCTGTCTCAGTGAGGCCCTTTTGTAGAATGTCCACATTGTTAGGAGTTTCGATTATGGCTCCAAGTTTGCAGTCATCTGCGAACTTCATTAGCCAAAGACCTTCTGTGTTAGCCTGTACTTCAGAGAAGTAGATACCAAACAGGAGATGACCCGGGACTGAACCCTGTGGTACTCCACTTGATACTGGTCTGAAGTTGGACTTGGAGTCTACTTTCACAGTGTGGGTTCTGTCAAGTGAGCCAGTTGGCAACCCATTTTGTGACATAGGGATTTATACCTAGTTTAATGAGTTTATCTATAATTCCAGAGTGGGGGATGGTGTCAAAAGCCTTGGCAAGATCTAGATAGGCTGTGTGAACCACCTTACCCTTGTCTATGGCTTTGGTGACTGCTTCAAAGAAGCCTATCAGGTTTAGGAGACATGATCTGCATTTTACAAACCCGAACTGGGTGGGGTCCAGAGTTTGGAGATTACCACTGTCTTTGTTTATAAGTTCCATGATGATACGTTCCATGGCCTTGCAGACCAGGCTCTTCAGGCTAATGGGGCGGTAGTTCCCAGGGTCTGTGGTGGCTCCCCCCTTGTGGAATGGGATAACCATTGCTGTGCACCATTCAGCAGGCACAAAGCCTGAGGTGAGGCTATGATTGAACATGGTACTTAGGTGGGGTGCCAGTTCGTTCTGTAGTTCATGTAGAACGCAGCCTGGAAACGTCTTATTTGTGAATCGGCAAATGAGATCTGAGGTATGTTAGGGTTTGGTGCATTATAGGTAGGGAGGAGCTTGAGAGCTTTTTGGTGGCCACAAGCTATAGTAACAGCAGAGTTGGATCAGATCATCAGATACGAACCCTAATGTTGAGGATAGACTAAAAACTGACAACATCAGATCGATTGTTTTTTGTAAATAAGTAACCTTTAAAATAAGATAAAATGGTGAAAGCCATGAAAAATGTTAAGTTTCTCCTATCTGCAAAGATAATAGCTTGCATTTTTCTATTAGCAAAGGTTTTCATTAAAACCAAAAGCCTTGAAAAAATGTGGCATAGATTCAAATGGAGATGAGAAGAAACCACTAAAAGATCAGCTGGCCGTACATTAGTCTGTGCATATAACACAGAAGTTTGAAGTACACGTTCAAAAAAAAGTCTTGTAGAATAGGTGAGAACAATAGCTTTTTTATTATAATGACTCTGCTATCCATATTATCTTGGAATACAAATGACCTTGCGTGTATAGGCAAAATGGAAAGAGTAGTGAATTAGAGTAAGAAATCCATAGTGCAAATAGAGTGCTATTTAAAAAGAAATGAACATGTGAATTTCACAAAGAAAGGATTTCAGGATGGATTTTCAGCAGAATATCGAGGACAAAAGAAAGGGGGAGTAATTATACTGATTGCTATAGGGGCCCCAATGGTGATGGAAGAGAGAAAAAGAAAATAATGGTAGATTTGTAGTATTATGGGGCTTATTGGTAAGGGAGAAGGATTACATTGACATGTATTTACCATCAGAAACTACTACTATGAAGTTTAAGAAAAGTTTGGGAAAAATAATCCACTTTCAAAATATATGAGCTTTGTATAGTGTCAAATGGATATTTAAGAGGTTATTCAGGTGTATAGGGCATTTAGAGAGAACTCTCTGGGAATGTTTGGGGTTATCAAGTAGTAGAGAATCGTCAGACAACCTATGTAAAAGATTTATATAGGAATGAGAAGTGTACTAATTAGTTCTCTGAGAGAGCAGTTGCTGCATTGCATAGACCACCAAATTACATTAAAGCAAGCACTAGTTTAGATATTTTAAGAACAGCATGGACACTTATAGGAACTAGCAGTGTAGGAGGGTAAAACTGCCAGGGCTTGAAATATTTATATGAATATATGTGTTGCAGCAAAGTCATGAAGGTTTAGGATTTTTTGGAAGTGTTTGCATAAGCAGACTTCAAAGAATGTTTTCTCTGGTAGATAACAAAGAATGTTTTCTGTGGAAGATAGCAAATGCTGGAGGTGTAAAGAGGAAGAAAGAGGTAACTGGGAACATATGTTTTGGGGAGTGGAATGAGTTGTCAGATTTTAAAAATTATCTACAAAGTACTCTGTCAGAAACAGTAGTGAAGCAAATTGCTGTAACTGGATATGATTTTTTTTAAAGCATGGACACAAGATTTGAATTGCCTAGGCATAGTAAGACATTCAGTTGGCTGCCAAAAAGCAGTTACTAGAACATGGAAATCAGTCTAAGCCAACTATATTTCAGAGATAAAAAGACTGAAGGGGGGTATTTAGAAATGGAAAGGAGCAAACTGCATATAAATAAATGAAAGTTGTGGGAATAATACATGCAGGATAATGTTCCAGAGGAGTGTATTTTGTTAATGTAGGTTTGCTTTTGTCATAAAAATAATTTCAAGGAATAATCTAAAAATGGGGGACAAAGGAACAATATCAGAGAGAGCTGTTGCATTTATTTAAGAAAGTTGCTCCTTGCTGGCATAAACGGACTTTGCATTATCATGCTTTTTCAGAATGCTGTTATGTCTGAAACTCCTCTGCCGTCATTTATTGATTTGTAAGAACAACAAACTGTACAAGGAACATAAGTCAGGGACAGTTGAAAGCATCAGTAGCCACCCACATACATACTTACGCACACATTTCATTCACAAGCTCACGCACTTAAATAAAAGCCCATATCTGTTACCTTCCTACACATTGAAAGTGGCACACCGTGCTAATAAAATAAAAAAAAAATCTACTACTATTTCTCTTTCCTCTTTCACTTCAGTTGGGCTTATTGAAAACCGCACCTTACTGCTTCTCACAGCAGCCTGGAGAGTCACTGAGCATCATTTCTCCCTTCTGGAGAAAGCAAGAAGAACCTTGAAATGTCAAACTATATTTTAATAAACAGCCAGGCAAGTGTGGTAAGCAGAGTGCTTTCCTTTTTTGCACTCTGGTGTCCATGGAACTCTGTGCATGCCCAGTAGTTGGAGCAGAGTTTTAAGCTCAAACCTCTCTCTAAAACTTAGCTAAGAAAGTAAGTAACAAAAATATATTTTTTTCTTTTTAGAATGGGTTATCATTTTTTTGTTTGTTTTTACTTTGGGGAGAATGCAGCCCAGCAGCCAGTACCACAAGGCACCCCTTGTAAGTGGCGTATAAGAAAACACTGATATTATTGGAGAGTCCCTATGGAGCATTTATTAGACTCAGCTGGGACTTTTATGACTTGAGCAATGGTAGCATTTGCGTTCACTGCTAGAATAGAGTTTATAAGGAGGATATGTGAATGGTCAGTGGCAATGATGAAGGTGGGGAGGGTTCCTCTCTGACGGGCTGTGTTGGAACAGAGGAACCAGGCAGGAATGTCACGTTTCCTCATTATTATATTTGCTTTTTATTTAGAGCAATTAAAGAAAATAAGGGATTCAAACATTCAAGGATACAACTGGTGTGATGATCAAGAAAAGTTGGTTTTATTTGCAGATAAAGTCCAGAAAAATGACATTTCTGAGATTTGGAATAACTTGAGACTGTTTCAGGCCATACTGGGATGTAAAATAAATTTGGATAAAACAAGAACTTCATCCATCCGCAACCCCTTTTTCCCATTTTTACACATGCAGTCGGGTTGTCACGTCAGCAGTTCATCTAGAGCATGCCCAATCTTGTGGGAGCATGTTATGATGAAGTATTTAAGGGTGTGGATTAAAAATAATTCTGTTATTGCTGCTAAGGATATGTCGGTAGAAATTAAAGACAAGATGATACAAAAATTAAGAAACTGTGAGCTTTTGGTTATATATATGGATAGTAAGATACAAACAGTGAAGATGTTTAGTTCCCTTAGTCTTCTGTACAGTTCAGGCATATTTATCCGGTCTATATTAAATCAGCAAATGCTTAAAATAGCAAACGCCGAGTTATCGACCCTTTAAAAGTGAAACCTCACAATCTCGAAGACACGGAACAGCGTTTTTTTCCCCAGGGCAAAAAATTGCTGTTCCACAAAAAAAAAGTTCAAAGCACAAAATAAAGTGGGGGGCTTCACCCACCACACCCCCCAGTACACCCCCATACTTAAATATACCAACTCCAAGATCGCACCACAGTGTAGGAAATGGCAAAGTCCTGAAAATAGCCCAGCGATTTTTTTTTTTTTTTCCCCTGGGGAAAAAAAATCACTGTTCAATGTCTTTGGGATTGTCAGGTTTCACTCTTTAAGGATCGATAAATCAGTGTTCGCTATTTTGAGCATTCGATGATTTAGTATAGACCCTATTTATCAACCAAAGAAGAAACTGTAGATGACAGAGTTGAAGGAGTTTGTGGTTTTGTATACATCTCCATACTCATCCCTCATCAGGCCCATAATCGAGTACAATGCCCCTTTTGGGATGTACCTTACCAAACACCTGCAGCAACTGGAAAGACCCCAAAAGTACCTCACCAAGAGGATCAAAGGGCTCAAACAGATGCCATATGCTGCCCGGTTAAAGAAACTCCAGCTCTGCTCAGTGGCATACCGCCTGCTCAGAAGTGACCTGTGCCTGACGTATAAGGCCATGTCCAACCCGGAATTAAGGGACAATGCTGCACCTCAAAAAATCCAAATCCCATCGAGCTACACGCTCGAGAGACTTGAACCTCAGCACTGAAATAAATAGGACATGCTGGAGGGACAGATTCATAACCCAGAGGCTCCCTTCACTATGGAATAAAATCCCAGTCCAGGTTAGGCAGAGTCCCTCATTGATTCTCTTCAAGAGGAATCTTGATGAGTGGATGGGAGATCATAGGTTTACCCCGGGTATCACTTCTGTGTCACTGTTAGACAGAGGCACAGTATACTAACCTCGAAAAAGGGCATAGCAAAATTAATTTAAAATGGGTGGCGAAAGCCAAACATACTCTGGCTAGGCTTATAAATGCCCTAGGGCAGATAGCCTAGTATGAACCTATGAAAAGGGCAAGAGTTAAGTGGGATGAGCTGATTCTTGTAGAACAAAATGGTTTAAGGTTTCCAAATATAAAGACATATCTTAAAGCTTTGTAGTATAAGGCTCACTTATATAACTGAAGAAGATTATAAATCAAAGTGGAAAAGGATAAAAATGAAGAAAGGTGGGGGTGAGCTCTCAGTAGATAAAGAGACTATGGTTTTGTATACATCTCCATAAGGAGAATAGTGAAAACCATATTGAAACGTATATTCATAAAGTAGCAGAAAGCCTTCTAAGAACCAAGATGGCATGGGAATGGGCACATGAGATGGATGTCTATATTTAGTGATACAGAAAATAAGCAGGAAGGGGGTAAAATTTTATGGAGGAAATTTAGAATCAAGGTACTGGCAGCAGAATCACTCTGGAGGGAAAGATTGTGTTTCGTGTCAGAGACTGATTGGGTGTAGGTAAAGAGAAAAGAGGTGCTGGTAAAGTTTTTAGTTGACTCTGTAACAGAAAATGCTATTAATAATTAGTAGGAAGTATAAGATACTGCATGATAAGTATAGGTATCAAGCCTTGGAGGTTAGAAAAGATTGGGAAAAGGAGAATAGAAGAGTATTTACAAAATTATAGGAAGAAATATGTAGGCCTCTCAAGTGTGCACTAAAGCCCAGAAATTTTAGGATTTTTGCATTGAAGTGTTTTCATAAGTATTCTTGTCACCCGATGTAGACTTCAAAGACATTTTTATTGAGTAGACAGCAAATGCTTGACCTGTGATTAGGACTAGGGGGGGTAATTGGAAACCTATTTTTTCCAAGTGTAACAAGCCAAAGCAGCAGAATTTGGTTGGCTTAAAGTCCTAGGGATCATCTCAATGCAGGAAGGCTGTCAGTCTGAGTGTTGGTGTCCAGATGACATCCAATAAACTGTAGAGCTTGAACAAGGGGAAGATAGGCATTAGTCAATTTTGGAAAAATCCAAAAGAAAGACACAGACGGAACAAGAAGTCCCTTATCTAGATCAACAAATCCCTTGAAGTTGCCGTAAGGGGCCAGTCATCCAGATACAGAAAGATTTGGAATCCCTGCAGTCTGTGTCGAGCTACTAACACTGCCATGCCTTGGGTGAGCACCCGTGGAACTGTGGTAAGGCAAAAGGGCAGTGCTCTATACTGACAGTGACTGGCCTCCAGAGTGAAGCACTGGAATTTTCTGGAATGCCTAATGTATATGTAATAGTAAGCATCTTTTGAGGTCCATTGAGCACATCCAGTCATCCTTCCTCAGTAGAATGGACTTGCACCATCATCATCCAGAACTAGGTTAGTTTCACAAAAATTTTTAATTTACTATGGTCCAAAATGGGCCTGAGGGCCTTTGTTTTCTTTGGGACCAAAAAGAATCTTGAATCGACCACAGATCTCCTGTGGTCTGGTGGGACCTTTTGAATGACTCATTTCTATGAGCAGCTTTCGAATCTCTGCTTTGGCTTCCTTTTGCTGGTTAAAATAAAGTGCAACTTCCATGCACCTCTGACCACAGCTACATACTTTAGACCCATTTGTGTTTAACTTACTGAAACAGAACTCAATTCTTGCATCTTAAAATGCCGAGTTCTCCTTTGAGCATCCCATTCAAATATTAGCATGGTAATATACAGATTGCTTAAACCTGTCATGCATACCCATTAACAATGACATTGTGCTCAAACTCTTCCACTGTTAGGCATGTCTTTGGGAGGAGGATCAAGACTGACCTGATGTTGTTCTCTCAATCTTTGAACATCTGGAATGTACTAGAGAGCAAAATGTTTGTGTGTGCCCATTCAGATGGGACACACTGTGCTTAGCTCGACATGGAGCATTATCAAAGTCTCTTTCCTGGATATTCTGGTCACATTTTGGGCCTCCTTGCACATCATGAAAATTTGTGATTGGGTGTCAGTTGCTGGCAAAAAGAAAAATCTCTTCCTGGAGTTAGAGTTAGTAATGGTTGACTTAAGGTGATGTACACTAGCCACTGTTTGCATACTGGCAAGCACACCCTTACAGCTATAAATTTCCATAGTGGGGTTTCACACTTGAGCCTTTATTTGTAACTGCTGTACTTTCAGAGCTAACAAAGGGATGACTACTGTCTGCTTTGCTTGTTTGAAAATATGCAACCACTTTCTCAAGCACATGCCTCGGTAGCTTGCCATGTTCTGCTCAGATAAATGTGTTTCCTGTAGATGGCAGTTTGGGGATGCAATTTCTAATACAGGAAAAAAATGTCAACCACTTGGTGGGATTATCTGTCCTGTTCGCATTTTGTGATATTACCTTTAGTTAATATACTAAACATATGATGCAGCTGAATCAGGATGCTTTCCACATATTTCCAGGCAAATTGACCAAGTTGCTTAACATTGATAAGAACAGGAAAGCTTATCTGTTTACCTGACCGGCATGAGCCAAAACAGAGCTGTATTTCAAGGGCCAGGAGCGTAAAATGTGCCTGTTAACCTGCCTGTTACCACATTCATGTTTTATTTTGCCAGATGGGTCAGTGTAAATGCTAGCATTTTTGCAAAATATATCCAGCTTGTAAACAAACGGAACCCAAGTGTAATAAGTTCCACACCAGCCTGTTACCAACTAATAATACTGTAAACCAAAATACTAACACTGTATGTACCTGTATATACCTGTGTTCTGTCTCTGTAGCATATAGGGATAAAGCCTTGAATGTGATTAAAATGACCTGGGTTTGAGTAGCAGCTTGGGGGGGGGGGGGGGCGGTGAAGTGTGGGATTGAACAGCTGTTGCTCTAAATCCCATCCTGGGTTGGGGGAGTGGTGGTTCTGATCATTGGTTGCATTCAGAACCAACAAATGAAAGTTTGCTGCTGCCAGTAGTTCAGCACAGACCAGGAGTGTGAGCTTGGTCTAAAAAGCAAGTAATGGTACCCCCCCCCCAAGTTTTATTGTGTGGGTAGTAGTAGTGTGCACATGCTATTGGAGGGGCCTAATCAGCCCTTGTTGTGTTGTTAGTTCCACATCAACTTTGAGTGAGGGTAGGAGCATATTTAAAAAAAAAAAAAAAAGCTGTGCATTCCTCAAGGATAGTAGCTTCATTGCAGGCGGTTTAGACAAGGGGTTGGCAGAAGTAAGGATGGATGAGTTACAAGGTGGGCAGTAGACCCTTGGCTGACGGTTGATACTGAGGGGCCAAGCAAGTCATTCTGTGGAAGGAGGGAGAAGTTTCCCCAGGTCCTTCAGTTTTCTAGGTAGTTGAAAGGGCTTTCTCTTTGCATCCTGAGCCTTCCTGTCTAGTCTCTGAACCTATCCCTTGCCCATCATGTCTGCTCCTCAAGGTCAGCCAGCTTAGGGAAACCTCTATACTTATTCCCCAGAGACACCTCTCCCAAGCACCCTGCAGAAGAGGTGCCACGGATGAGTGCATGTAAGAGGAGGTACATAGACTCCCCTTTGGAGTCTCTCACAGAAGACACAGATTTTGATGAAAGAGAAGGATCTCCTGATCACCACCTGATGTGCCCTTTGGGGATATCCTGGAAATCTTGAAATAGAAGGGTGGCTGGTCTTCCCAAACTCCTCTTCCTGAGGAGTTTGTGTTCCTGAAGGCTTCCTGGGATAGCCGCTCTATATCTTGGGTGACCCCCCCCGGCTGATGAACTTATTGACCTGGTTTCCCAACGTGCTTGGAAGGAAATGGACACTGTCAAGCCCATCCCCAAGCACCTGGCTAAGTTTTTTTGTTCCCCCTTTAGACAGACCTCACTGGGAATCCTAGTTGATGCCATAGTTGTGGTGGCGGCCACTAAGGAGCTAGTGGAACAAAGCTCCTCTGTCCATCCACTGAACAGGGAGTCCAGAGTGATAGACAGATTTGGAAAGAGCATATATGCCTCAGCCACATTCGCACTGAGGTCATTAAATTACCTGGCTCATTTTACTCGTCTACAGAGAAATTTGAACAAGGAGCTTTCAAACTTTCTCTGAGTTCATGTCTGTGGAGGATCTCAAGAAGGTTTCTTAGCTGACTACACTTTCGTCCATTGCCAATTCATCAATGAGGCTGATGTCCCATATAGCGCAGGGTACCTTACGAGCAACCACATCAGGCATAGCCATTGGGAGATGTACCTAGATGAGGCTATGCAAATTCGCAGAACCCTTTAAGGCGTCTTTTGTTAATTCCTCCTTTGGCTCCTCCTTGCTCGGTCCATCAGTGAAGGATAGGCTTACCCACAGCGAGCAGGAAAGAAAGACCCTGTCTGCCATGGGAGTCAAGTTTTCTACCCCTCAACTTACCACCTCACAGATTCCTTGAAAAGGTAAGAAAATGTGGTTTCAGGAACCTTTCCAGGACTCTTGGGGGGTACTTCCTCCTGAGGCAGAGAAGGTTTCATTGGCAGAGGTCACCCCAGAGGCAGATGAGTTCCACAAAAACAGGGTTTCAGAGACTTTGTCTGATGGGCCCTATCAATGCTCCTGAAGCACTGCCTGACTGTCCACCTCTGGAGGCATTCGGGGATGCTTTTTCCCTGTACCTGGATGTCTGGACAAATATAACAAAAAAATGCATGGGTGCTAAGTGTAATATCCAGAAGTTACCACTTACCCTTTTCCCTTCCACCTCCTGTCTCCAGGAAGAAACTCCCTGATGTTCTGCCCAGTCAGAGGGAATATGCAACTCAAGATTCAAACGCTGCTAGAGAAAGTCATCCAGGAAGTCCCACCCAAACAAATAGGATTTGGAACTTGCTCCCACTTCTTTTTAGTGCCAAAGAAAATGGGGGACCCGAGACCAGTTCTGGATCTAAGCAGTCTGAATCAGTATGAAAAGAAGTCAAAGTTCCAAATAGTTACTGTTGGTCCATCTTGCCTCTTCTATAGAGCACATCCAGTCTTCCTTGTGCAGATATCCAGGATGTGTACTATCATATCAGAATAGACAGGCGCTCCGGGAGACACCTGCACTTTTGGCTGGCAACCAATCACTACCAATTCAGAGCACTGCTTTTTGGACTCACCAAGGCCCCCTGGGTGTTCACCAAATGCATGGCAGTTGTGACAGCTCACTTAAGACGCAAAGGATTCCAGATGTTTCCCTATCTCGACGATTGGCTCTTCACCTCTCCAACCAGGCATCAACTTCTACAACCCAGGGATTACTTGCTTCAGATCTCCAACTCCCTAGGCATCAGAATGCACCTTGCCAAATTGAAGCCGACTCCTGTACAGACTATGGAATTCATAGGAACTCAACTGGATACTACGACTCAGGTGACATCATTACCTCTTCATTGCATCACATCATTGAGAACTCAGGACCTACTGTCTTGTCCATCCCCTCCAGCAGAACTAGTATTACAAGCTCTTGGGTCAATGTCGGCTACCATTTTTCGAATTCCTCCTTTCATCAAGATTCTTTATGCGAATCCTTCAGTGGATACTGGGTGGTTCAGTGGTCCATTCTTTAACAGCCTCAATCATTTCCCATAAAACTCCAATTTGCAGATGTCATGATGTGAAGTTGTTCCATCTCACCTTCATTCTCACTGATGTGTTCGGAGCCGATCCTCAGCTCCAACTCGGCCAAATGCTAAAGCTCGAGGTCTTCAAACAGCTCGTGGCCTACTCCCTGTCCCGTGATGCAATAGTGCTTTCCTCCGATTGTTTGCCACTGCAACAGATTGGGTGTTCATCTAACAGCTCTGGCCAGTATTGTCAAACTTTTGATATTTGTCTAATCAAAATATTTTTCATTTCTGTTTGTTATTAGTTAGATTACAGTTAGCTACTTGAGACACTTGTCTCTTTTGTTAGTCATTATTAGTGTTTTTTCTCCTTTTTTTGAGGCTGTTTATTTTTAGGCCTTTTTTCTAGAAGTGATCTAGAATAGTTAGAGTTAGATTTACATAACTTGCTCCCTTTATATGTAGCCCGTTTTTTTTTAATAAGGGCATTAATATATCTTTGTGTTACTTGCAAATACTTTTTATTAGGGTTGTATAATAGTTGAACAGTTTGGTATGTTTCATAGTTATTATAGTTGGTCTCAGACCCTCCTTTATTAGGGTTGTTTTTCTTATGTAGATATTATGTGTGTGTGTGTGTGTGTGTGTGTGTGTGTGTGTGTGTGTGTGTGTGTGTGTGTGTGTGTGTGTGTGTGTGTGTATGTATATATATATATATATATATATATATATATATGTGTGTATATATATATATATATATATATATGTGTGTGTGTATATATATATATATATATATATGTGTGTGTATATATTAATATACATACAAACTTTTTTTTTTTTTTTTTTTTTTTTTTTTACATATAGACCTAGAGTTTGTTCTGCCTTGTGTAATTCTCAATTGACAGAGTTATGTCTGAAAAAGTTAAATCTGGGTTTAAAAAATGTCCGAAATGCGGACAGAAGATGTCAGTTACAGATGGCCATACAAATTGTGTTTATTGTTTAGGTGAGCTTCACCTACAAGAAAATTGTGCCATCTGTCACTCTTTTAGCTCTCGTGTTCTTCATGAATGCAAGAGTAAACTGATAGCAAGAGGTATCTTGAAATCTTCATTTCAAGAAGCCTTTGACAAGGACAAGCCTACTAAGTCTCCAAAAACTGTGTCTACAAGCTCATTGTCAGAGGCGAAAAAGTGCTCATCGACTTCAAAAACTAAGTCTGGCAAGAATGCCACCTCGGCGCCTAAGCTTATGGAGCCGGAGGTAATTGTGGTCAGTGGGAGCCAGTCCCCAGCCTTGGAGCCAGTATCTTCCTACTTTAAAATCTCCTATTCTCCAGTCTGAGACATCACCCATTGCTTCCCGGTCCTCAAACTGTCTGATAAGGATGTGGATCGAGTGGTACATAAACTTCTAACAGTCACAGGCACTAGACAAAATTCTGTTGGGTCCAATCCTTAGATCCTTCAGAACCGACCCAGGCTCAACCTGTTTATTGATTCCTTCTTCGATTCGACCCGAAGTTTCAGAGCCGGAGTAATTCGGAACCGATGATTGTGGAACCATTGGAGCTGACACCCATTGGGCTTTCAGTTCCTACTACTCTGACCTCTTCCGTACCCACCTTAGAGTCTAGGAGCCGACACTCACCAGTCTGGTCCAGAGAGGATAGTCGTACGGATCTTTCGGTGCCGGCTTTGCCTTTCGGGGTCTCAGTTCGGGTAAGCTCTGCACCTACCTCAGGCTCGGAGCCCACTGTTTTGGCGCCGCAGAGACTACCTGTTTCTATGGATCCAGGTGTCTCTTTGGACCGGAGCCGCGGAGCTTTGATGCCATGAGGAGAGTGTTGTCTCCTAGGGCACCCACGTCATCAGTACCAGCAACCTCCTCCCCTAAAGTTCCTGTGTCTGTCTCTGCTTCACTGATCCCTCAAAAGCGTAGAGATCCTGAGTCTCCGGTCACCCCTTCGGGTGAGCCCTGTTCTTCTGGGACCTCCTCCCCAGAAGCTCCCTCTGAGGAGGTTCCCAGGAAGAGAACTTGTAAGAGGAATCCATCACATCAGATACTGACTTAGATGATTCAGAAGGGTCCCCATGGTCCCCCTTTGAAGATATCTCTTTTGGTGATATCTTAGAACCCCTAAAACAGAAGGGTGGCTGGAATCCCCTCAACCCTACTGATGATGAGTTAGTACTCCTGAAGGCTTTCGGGTCTCAACCCTCCACCTCTTGGGTGACTCCGCCTTTCAATGAGTTGATGGACCTTCTCTCTCAAAAGGTGTGGGAGTCCCCGGATACCATAGAACCAGTCCCTCTGAGGCCAAATAAATTTATTACGTCACCTCAGGATAAGGCTTTCCTTACCAAAGGAGTACCCGTTGATGCTATGGTGGTGGCATCGGCCATTAAAAAGGAGCTATGGGAGACCGCCACATCTGTTCATCCTCCTAATAGAGATTCTAGGATCATGGACAGGTACAGAAAGCGCATGTTTAGTTCAGTAGCCTTTACTCTTCGATCCCTGAACTATCTCACACATTTCACCAGACTACACAGAGATCTCCTTAAGAAGTTAGGAGATACTCTATAGGGTGCAGTAGCTGTGGGGGTCTCAGATAAGGTAACCTCCCAGCTTGCTACCCTAAAGTCCCTTAAAAACACTTCCATGCATCTGATTTTCATATGCAGCAGATGGAATGAGTCGGCAGTGGGTACAGGAATTGTTCTTAGGATACACTCCTGGATACACTTATGTTACTTTGTGGAGCCCTACAAGTCATCCTTTGTAAAGACCCCTTTTGATGGTTCATCACTTTTTCGACCGAAAGTTAAGGAAATGCTTACCAGGTGTGAGCAAGATGGAAAGACTCCGTCTGCCGTAGGAGTCTGTTTTTCCACTCCTACCAGACCTTATCCTAAAGGTTGAAAAAGTGGGAAAATGTGGTTCCATAAAGCCAAAGGAGCTTTATTTGACACACATGGTGAAACCCCCTCTAAAGGCAGAGGAGGAGGCAATAATGGGAGACGCCATCCACGTGGCTGAGGGGGCACGCAGAACCAGGGTGATAGGCATCAGTTCTTTGGCAAGCCCTACCAGCACTCCTGAAAAGAGGGCCGCCTCTCCATCTCTGGAGGCAGTTGGGGGACTCATCGTTGTACCCAGACACCTGGCTAAAAATCACAAAAGATTGGTGGGTACAAAGCATAATATCCAGAGGATACACTATTCCCTTTACTACCACTATGACCCTTGTGAAAAAGTCCCAGATGTTTCACCCAATCACAATGAGCAGTCAACCATAGAGGTTGCAAGGTTGCTAGAAAAGAGTCTTCCAACCAGTCCCAGCAGACCAGAGAGGATCCGGAACTTACTCAAGGTTATTTTTAGTTCCAAAGAAAACGGGAGACTGGAGACCAATTTTGGATCTCTGCAGGTTGAACAAATCTGTCAATAAAACAAAGTTTTGGATGGCCACACTGCAGTCTATACTTCCTTTTCTAGGAAAAGATGATTGGATGTGCTCAATAGATCTCCAGGATGCGTGCTACCATATAAAGATGGCCAGAATGTCCAGGGATCATCTGCGCTTTCAGCTGGGAGCAAGTCGCTTTCAGTTTCGGACTCTGCCCTTTGGTCTCACTACAGCCCCCAGAGTGTTCACCAAATGCATGACAGTAGTCATGGCTCACCTGAGGCGGTTAGGATTCCAGTTGTTTCCATATTTAGACAACTGGCTCCTCACCGCCACCACCAAGCATCAACTCATACACGCAAGGGAGACAACCTTGGATCTTTGCAGTCATTTGGGGATTACTATAAACTGGGACAAATTGGCTTTACAGCCATCCAGGCGTATCGTCTTTATTGGAGCAGATATCAACACAGTTTCCATGACCATAAAACTTCCAATGGAAAGAGTGGTGAGCCTCTGACAACAAATTCTGAATCTCATCCCCAAACAGAGAGCCCCAGTTTCCAGTAGTGCTCAAATTACTAGGGACCGTGGCAGCAGCCATCATTGCCATTCCATTAGGCCGAATGCACATGTGGATACTGCAATGGCTGGTTTTCACACAATGGTCTTATCAGGAACTTCCAATGTCTCACCACATCATAATAACAGTCATGCAAAAAGGATCTTCTTTTGTGGCTGACCTCTCCTCAAGTGACAATAGGACATCTCTTTGTTCTTCCAACCCCGGTTGCCACTGTGACCATAGATGCCTCCCTGATAGGAGGGGGGAGCATTTTCTGGGAAGGATAGCCCAAGGCACATGGGAGAATCCTGAGGCTCATCTGTATATCAGTGTCCTAGAGATGAGAGCAGTACTTCTAGCATTGCAGTCCTTTCAAAACTTTCTACCTGTAGGGATTATTGTGATACAGACTGACAATGTCAGTGGTATAGTACATAAACAGGGAGGAACCAGGTCATACCCCTTATGTCGAGAGGGCTTGAGAGTATGGCAGTGGGCAATTTCCACCCAGTGCTTTCTGATAGCAACGCACATTCTGGGGCGGTCCTATGTGATATCGGACAAATTGAGCAGAACAATACTGTCTCACGAGTGGTCCCTGAAAGAAGTAGCAGCAGAAAGGATATTCCGCAGATGGGGCCAACCTTGCTGAGACCTCTTCGCAACTCACACCAACACCAAATGCAGCAATTACTTTGCGCTGATCACCATCTCGGGAGATGCCCCAAGGGATGCACTTGTACACAGTTGGCCCCCGGGACTTCTTTATGCCCCCCCCGCCATTTCCTCTGATACCCAAATTCTTATAGAAAGCCAGCACTCTGGGAAGGACCATTATTTTGATAGCCCCTTACTGACCTCGTCAAATTTGGTTCTCCTTTCTGCAGCCTCATCTATTGGAAGAACCATGGATCCTAGACCCAGTTCCCGATCTTCTGATACATTCGTCAGGGGTTCTTCATCCTGCAATTCATACCCTAAAATTGACAGCTTGGCTGCTCCAATTCCATGATTAGCCAGGTTCCACAAGTTATCCCTTGCAGCACAGAACATCCTAATTCTCATAAATCTTCTGCTAGGAAACTGTACCTTAGCAAGTGGAAAAGATGTTCTTTATAGGCATCAGATAATAATGTTGATCCATATATGGCTTCAATTTCTTCAGTTCTAGAGTTTGACTAAATTGTTTCCTGAAGGAGCAGCTGCAACAACCCTTAGAGTTCAATTGGCAGCAATCTCTAATTTTCATACTGGTGATCAACAGAGTCCCATCATGTCACATATACTCTGTAAAGCATTTTTTAATGGTAGAATTCACTTGAGACCATCTATTGGAGCCCCATCTGCTCCATGGAATCTTAATTTTGTGCTCTCATGGATCATTTTACCCCCTTTGAATCTGCATCATCCTGTGATTTAAAATATCTCTTATGGAAGACCATTTTCCTAGTAGCTATTACTTCTGCTCAAAGAATTTCAGAACTACATGCCATGTCCATCAAAACCCCATACTTGATTTTTCATAATAGTGACTCTGAGAACAAATCCTTCATTCCTACCTAAGGTTTGTTCTGAAACTAATCTCAGCCAGACTATAGAATTACATGTGTTTTTTCCCAAATATACAAACAAAATGGAACACATGTTGCACAAACTTGACGTCCATAGGCAACTTCAATTTTATCTAGACAGGACTAAGGACTTCAGAAAATCGGACTAACTTTTTGTCTCCTTTTCAGATTCAAAGAAGGGTACTCCTGTGATTAAAACCACATTATCATAATTGTTGTCAGATTGTATTGCTTTCACATACATCTCTTCGCAGATGACATTAAATCATAAAGTCAAGGCTCATTCAACCAGGACAATTTCCACTTCAGCCTTTATGGCACGGCTGCCTATAGATTCTATTTGTGCAGCAGCCATATGATCCTCACCTCATACCTTTATCACTCATTACAAATTGGATAAGGCCTCCAGGGATAGGGTCTCCTTTGGTTCTATGGTTCTGAGGAATGTACTCCCATCAGCCACCCAGGGAGATGGTGCAAGCACCATCAGTGACAATGAAGGCGAGATGGAACAACTTCACATTAAGAAGTTATGTACTTACCATAACATTTCCATGTGAGTTCATATCGCCTTCATTCTTACGCCCCACCCACCAACCCCCTTCCTTTAAAGTCTTGAGGGTCAGGAAGTTCCAACATGTCCTAGTGATATTTTGTTCTCATCTATGGTATTCTTATTTCAATACGTATAGTCTTTAGTTGTCAGTATGATTGAGCAAACAAGATCTGAGGGAAGCACTATTGCATCATGGGATAGGGAGTAGGCCACGAGCTGTTTGAAGACCTTGAGCTTTAGCATATGGCCGAGTCGGAGCATAGGACTGGCTCTGAACCAGTCAGTGAGAATGAAGGCTAGATGAACAACTCACATGGAAGGTTATGGTAAATAAATAACTTCTTATGCACTGGTAGATCCAGTCAAAAGACCTCTTTCTGCGTAGACTGTTCTTTCTTTCTTCCCCTATAGCCACAGTGGCCATGGATGCTTCTCAACTGGGGTGGGAAACATGGTCCAAGGCACCCCTCGGACACCAAGTTGCATGTCAGTGTCTTAGAAATGAGAGCATTCTTCCTAATGTTGCAAGCCTTTCAGGACGTTCTCCCTGTAGGGACTGTTGCAGTCCATACAGACATGTCAGTAGTGTGGTACATCAAACAAGGAGGAACAGGTTCCTACCAGTTGTGCAGAGGGGCCATGAAGGTCTGGGAATGGGTAATCTCTTCAGACCAATTTCTTATTGCAACGCACATATGAAGAAAACCAACTCGCTGACCAGACGGATTCAGCATGTCCAATCTGATTCTTCACAAGTGGTCCCTTAAACAGTAGTGAATATGATCTTCAGCCACTAGGGCCAGCCTTGCTGCAACCTATTTGCTTCTCGTCTCAACAACAAATGCAGCAAGTACTTTGCTCTGATCTCCCCTCTGGGGAGTCACCAAGGGATGTTCTGAGTGACAACTGGCCTCCAGGTCTCCTCTTCTCCTATCCCCCTCTTCCTCTGATTCTGATGTCCCTACAGAAAGCAAGCAGGCTGAAGAGTTCAGTCATCCTCGCTGCCCACTTCTGGCCTCGACAGTTTTGGATGTTCTTCATGTTTCACTGTTGCAGTCATTACATTTGGGTAATCTGCTGGCAGGTTGCCCTCAGTCGGCCTGATTAACAAAGTCTTGGGCCCTGCATCAGTTGCTGTCCATTATTCCATGATGAGAGGTCGTCAGGGGTATAAAACATGCAGCCGATGCCATTTTCATCAGTTTTACTTGCCCCAGATGTCAGGTGCCCCCAAATGGGGAGCAAAATATATATATTTATATATGCATGTAATTTAGAACACAAAAAATATACCTGGAAATACAACAAAAAGGCTTTTGAGCATTGTAAAAGAAAGAAGAGGTATAAAAAGAGAAAAGTAGGGGGCTGGTGGTTGGGTAACCAGGACTGCAACAGTGAATACACTCTCTAACATCTACATTTATGGTAAGTGTACACAACTGTACTATGTTCTTCGTGTTTCACTGTTGTAGTCATTACATTTGGGTAGAATCCCAAAGCTATGGTTGGGAGGATGGAATTGTACAGCATTAGGAGCAGCTATAAGGCCCTGCAGGACAGCAGTGGCAAAGTCTGCTCTGGATTTAGAGAAGAGAGGTAAATGGCAATGTTTGGTAAACGTATGAACTGAGCTCCAGGTAGCAGCTTCTAGAATGTCTCTGGTAGGAACCCCTCTGAGAAAGGCTGCAGAAGTAGATGCAGCCCTGGTGGAATGGGATCTGATCCCCTTGGGGACAGATTTACCATGATGCATGTAGCAGAAATGAATACAATGGCTTATCCATTTTGAAATAGTCTGCTTTGAAATAGCCTTTCCTCTGCCCCTGCAGCAAATGCCACCAGTAGTTGCTCAGATTTTCTTAGAGATTTTGTCCTGTTTAAGTAGAATCTTAGTTGTCTGTGTACATCCAATGAATGCAGAATCCGCTCCCCCTTGTTTTGTAAAACTGAATTGGAAGCAGTTACACACCTCATTGCTGGTTGGGACATACTAATGGCAAAAGGACTATATACTGAAAGGCATAATAATGTGGCAAGACTGTTGCACCAGGGATTGTGCTAACATTACGGTATTGAAGTGGCTGAAAAACACTGGAAAAATAAGCCACAAAGCATCATAGAAAATGAGGTTTGTATCACATGAGATCACCCATTACTAATGTTTCAAAAGATAGATGCTAGAAAACCAGATATATAGTGGTCCATGAAAAGAAGACAAAAGTAGCATTGATCACTGAAATTTCTATACGCAGTGACTGCAGTGTCTTATGTACAGAGAGACGCAAAGTCATAAAATATCAGGATTTGCAGGCAGAAGCGAGAGCATTGTGGAAGAAAGCTACCCAGACAGTTCCAATAGTAGTAGCAGCAATGAATTTTGTAAAAAAAAAAAAAAAATCTATAATCGTATTTAGATATGTTACCAATCCATGTAACCACATACAAATTGCAGGAGTCATTACTGGGCACATTGCGGGTGCTGTAAAGAGGACTTCTGGCTGACATCAAAGATTGAAACCATACTAATTTCATGAACGTTAATCATACTTTGACTTAGGAATGGGGTCCATTCCCGTCATGGTATTAGAAACCCAAAAGATTTGGAGAAATTAAAAAAAAAAAAAAAAAGAAACCGGTGAAATGGGAAGGGACCTGTCAGTTGCCATATGAGTATATTTTGGAGCCTTCCACAGGAAATCAATATAAATGTTCACTTGAAATTGGACAGCAAGGGAAGGAACAGGAAACTGGCAACTCTGGAGCAGTCAGTGCTGAGGAGTGAGAGGCTGAGTCCCCATATGACAGAGCAGCTGATGACACAGGATGAAATTGAAGAGAATGTGCCACAGGAAGATGCTATAGAACTTTCTACAGAATACCCGCAGAAAATGGAGAACAAAAAAAATGTGCCCCCAGTTTAGAAGAAAATGAGCTAAGAGTAGATTTGCTTGATAGAGATAGACCTATTTTGATCAATGAAAGAACTAGACTGATAGCCAATAGAATGCAAATAGTCAGAAGTTTGATAAAACAAATGAACACAGTAATTAGGACTGTCCATAGAGATCCATGTGATATAACAGAAGTAAACAGGATACATTACTGTGCAGCTAAATTAATAATGGATAAAATTCTACCACACTAACACAAGGTTGTAGGGGATAGGAAGGGGAGAAATCAAACAACCATCATGGAAGTATCAAACAGAGAAAACTGTAAAGCAGTTAAGACAAGAAGTGTCACTGTTAAGAGGAGTATAGAAGAAGAAACAGATTAACAAAAATACTCTTAAAGATAGACCTGATAAAAGCAATGAGCGATATTATAACGGATCAGGATCGGTCATGCACTGTTGCAAATAATAAACTAAAAGTATCAGCACAGGCAGAAAAAACTAGAAAAATACACAGATAAATGTAAGAGAAAAGTATAAAATAAGCAATTTATTGATGACCCCAAAAAGTTTTATAGAGCATTGGGAAACAAGGTAAAAGGAATTGAAAGAACACCCAAAAAAGAAATAGATACATTTTGGAGAAGCATTTATGAAGACCTGTGGAACATAACAAAGTTGCTAAATGGATACAAGATGTAAAAGAAAGTTTAAGAAGTTCAAAGGTACAGGATATGAAATGGGATGAAGTAACAGCCAGAAAGATTGAAACAAAGTGAAGAAATGCCTCTAATTGGAAAACACCAGGCCCATATGCAGTACCTAGCTTCTGGTTAAAAGTGTTAACATCTTTACAAGAAGAGCTACGAGTAAGAACTATGTATATTCGCACCCTGAGTAGACACCAACCTGGCTATCAGCAGGAAAAAATAATGCTCCAACTTAAAAGTGAACCTGCAAGCTGCCATTAAAATTATAGACCAATAACTTGCCTTCCAACTATATATAAACTATACACCAGAATTGATGCCGACAGAGTTTAGGCATTTAGAAGAAAACTGAATCATGGCAGTAGAGCAAAAGGGCAACAAAACTGAATCATGGCAGTAGAGCAAAAGCAACAAAAGAAAGTGATATGGAACAAAAGATAATCTGTTGCTAAATATTCATAATGGAGAACTGTTAAAAGGAGAAGAATCTAAGTATGGCATGGATTGACTACAAAAAAGCATTTGATAGTATCCCACATTCGTGGATAAAAGAGTGCTTAAGCATGTTTAAGATACATCTCCACTGATAAACTACATTACAGTGGCAGACCACTTTGCAATTGAGCCATGATAAAAGACAAATTATTCCAGGGATAACTTAAAGGGGGATATTCCAGGGTGACTCCCTGTCACCTTTCCTATTCTGTATTGCCCTTAACCCATTAAGCTGTCTACTTAACAGATTAGGCCATGCCTATAATTTGGCTCCTAGAAAACAAAGTGTAAAGACTTCTCATCTTCTCTTTGTTGATGATTTAAAACTGTATAGCTCATCAGATGAGGAACTGAAAGCAGAACTGCAAGTAGTCAAAACTTTTTCAGATGTAAAAATGTCATTTGGTCTTTAAGTGTGCAAAAACAACCTTTAAAGCAGGAACATGGCAGCACAAAGAAAACATCAGTTTGGGACAAGAATGGGATCTAAAAGAACTTGAGCAAGAGGGAGTGTATAAATCTTTGGGAATTGATGAAGGATCAACAGTAAAACATAAACAAATGTGAATAAAACTTAGTAAGGAATATTTTAGAACACTTAAATTAATCCTGAAAACAGTATTGACATTTAGGAACAACATCCAAGCTATAACTCAACTTTCTCTTCCTGTCCTAACTTTTACAGTTTTGGAGTGATTGACTGGCCCCAAAACGTGTTTGCTAGATTAGGTAGGAGAACAAGGAGGATGCTTCATGCTCACCTTATGATTTATAAAAGTCAGTAGATACCAAGTTTATATATTCCCTGTTACAAAGAAGGTATGGGCCTCCTTGAAATTGATTGCATGTATAGTTTTGCAATAGTGGGACTGCACACGTATCTGCAGACCTCATAGGACCCAGATGTAGTGAAAGTTATGAAAACTGAGGAGAATAAATCTAAGATTACTTCCCTGCTTAGTCTAGCAGAAACATATCAACGTCAAGCAGGAATGGAAGTCAAACCAGAAGTAGATAAAAATCAGGCGGCAACGGAATGTGCCAAAAACAAAAATGATATAAGGTGAAGGATCAGATGAGAAAGCAAGAAATGTGGAAAATGCATAAATACAGTTGCAAGTATAGAAAATTTCTGGAAGAACCTCTTGTTGGTCAGGATCAAATACAGGAATAGTTAAGGAGAGGCGAATTCAAGCCAAAAGATGGAAGGTTAATATTGGCGGCCCAAGATAGTGGGTTTACGCACACAGTGGTTTACAAAATCCATTGAACATGTGGGAGAAACAGACAAATGTAGGTTTTGTAAAACAGAATTGGAAACAGTTGCACACCTCATTGCTGGTTGTGACATACTAATGGCAGAAGGAATGTTTACAGAAAGGCATAATAATTTAGCAAGACTGTTGAACTGGCAATTGTGTAAACATTGTGGTGTTGAAGTTGCTGAAAAACATTGGAAACATGAGCCACACAGCATCGTAGAAAATGATGGTCTACATCACATGGGATCGCCCATTACCAACGGTTCAAAAGATAGATGCAAGAAAACCAGATATAGTGATCCATGTAAAGAAGACAAAAGTAGCATTGATCATTGAAATCGCTGCACCCATTGACTACAGTGTCTTATGTACAGAGACGCACAAAGTCATAAAACATCAGGCAGAAATGAGAGCAGTGTGTAAAAAAAATACTCAGACAGTTCCAATAGTAGTAGGAGCAACGGGTCTTATAAAAAAAACTTCTACAGTCGTATTTATATATGTTACCAATCCATGTAACCCCATACGAATTGCAGGAGGAGTCATTACTGGGCACATTGTGGGTGCTGCAAAGAGCACTTCTGGTTGACGTCAAAGCCTGAGACTATACTAATTTCATGAACTTTAATCGTACTTTGATTTTAGGAATGGGGTCCATTCCCATCATGGTAATAGAAACCCGAAAAATTTGGAGAAGTTAAAGTTACATTTATAAAGTTACAGAAAGTATTCTAAGAACTAAGCCACCACGGGGATGGATAGTTTGCCAACAGGAATGACTGGAACTAGGGGTACAGGGAGGGTGGCCTAATGGTTAAGGTGTTTGCCTTACAAACTCAAGGTGCAGGGTTTGAGTCTCACAAGGGATAATTGGCTAGGCTTAAAATGGCTCGCAAGGGCAGTTAGCCTAGTACTAATCTATGAACCTACAGAAAATAGGCAAGAGGGGTCTGGAATTTACTTGCAGACTGCCACTGGCCTTACTGCACAACAAAATATGGCATAAGGTTGTGCAGCTGTCCAAACTGTCCCCTTTCCATAGGAAAAGGGAAACCTTGCCAAAATCCCTGCAAGACGACTATTGGCTATAATGGGCTGTTATCAGGAGTGTCATGTGAAGTCCCCCTCAGTAAAAAAGTTGACACTACTTGCATGAAACAAAGCAAGCAGAAATGTCTGGTAGAAATATTAAATGGGTGGGTGAAACAATCTTAATTTTGAATGCCATCCTCCTCAACTGTGTGACACAGGAAGGCTGTTATGAGTTTTCACTAACATGCAGATTGGGCTACAGTATCCTATAGTAAGGCATTAGAAGAGGAGCCCAATGAAATGGGTATAGTAGTGAAGTCATCATCTGCAGCTTGGATCATGCCAGAGCTGTCTGATGTTGATAAGAAAATAGGCAGCTCTTTGTACAAACTGAAGAAAGAATGAAATAAATAGAGAAATCACTTTCTGGTTATTCATACGCTATTAAGAAGATGCAGAGAGATGATATAGAAACCCTGACCCATGTTGTGGATAGTCAGGTGCACTTGGTGCTAATGCTGATGGAGTTTGAATACCTAATAAAATATTTGATTATTAGGGAATACAGAGGGAGAGAGAAACTGAAGAATGACCCTCTAGCATTTGTGAAATGTCTTCTCACTTCTTGGACAGCTTTTAGTGATGTGAAGATTCAAATGAAATGTGTACATAGGCTGTATATGCCAGCCACAGTTTCCATTTTGAGCAAGCCCAAGAAGTTAAACGGGTTTGTTCTGTTTAAATAGAGAGAAAATGTCCTTAAACAATTGCAGCAACTGAGAAAAAGACTTGTCTGGAGCAATATATATTTTTTGTGCATGTCTGAGCAGGATTTCTCTCAGCTGATGTTCCAAGTGGGGAGAGGGGGAGGCAGATTTGAACTAGTGATGATGCAATGTAGGAAAAAGACATTAAAAAGTACGCCAGGTTACATTTTCATTTTTTTGTCTTATTTCATTCGAGGTAAAGGCATTTCTTTTTCCAAATGAAGCCTCACACTCTCCTTAATCTGTTGCGAAGTCCATGTTCAGAGGCAATGGTGGGAGAATTGCAAACTAAACGTACACCAGACTAATTTCATGTCTTCATTCAGTACCTAGCGGAGATGAAGTTGGTGTTCTCACAGAAGGAAGAAGGGCTAAATGCTATCTGGAATTAATGCAGTTTTTTTGTCATAAGTTTATCCGATGTGATGCATAGTGTGGATATCTGCATGAAGTGTTGACGTTGTGCTTTGTTGGGGCATCTTTTTAATGGTAACTAATGAAATGAAATTGCCATTCATTTATGATGTGAGGCTTTTGGTCAGTAAAAAGTGGTGGCAGTGAATTTTAGCCAGCATGTTGTTGGAATGAAAAATGGAATTTTTTATGATTATAGTGGTATAGGACATTCCTTGCTGGCTTAACTGTCAATACTGTCAGACTGATCTTCACTGCAGTGTAATGTCCGACAAGACAGATGAAGTCTAGTAAGTTTGCATTTGCTGAGGATGAATGGATATTTGCCTGTAGCTGACTGGCAATGAATGTTGATCAATGGAGAATGGATGATGTGACTTGCTATATGTACTGGAGTGAATGGTCCGTAGTCTGAGGGAAAGATTTTCATGTGCAGTGTTTCTTAGTGAAAGAAGACTCTCTGCATTAAATTTATTTTGTCAGAATGTTTTTTTTTACTCCTCCTGTGCTGTTGTGGAGGACACTCAGAGATCCTAGGAATTCCTGATTTGCATCACTTACTTTGGGTGAAGTTAAAAGTATACTTTGAGTTAAATTGCTATATTTATACTGTGAAATAGTTATTGTTTCTGTCTTATGCGTTTGAGCTTGGACATTTTTTGAAATCCTTATAAGTACTGGATTGATTAATATATAGGAGGCAAAATATGCAGGATTTTGTGTCCGAGATATTTGGGTACTTCTGATTGATTAAAGAAATGGTAAAGGAGTGTTTGCAAAATTGGAGAAGGGAGTACATAGTTGGTGTGAAATTTAATAAGTAGCAAAGACAGCACACATGATTAAGGCTGAGTCGTTAAACTGCTGCCTGTACATAAGGGTTTGATTCCCTCAGACTACATTTGCCAGTTGTGCAACTCGGAGCAAGTCACTTAACAAGTCTTTCTAGGCTGGCTTCAACTTTGAAGCTGAAAAACAACAATACCAGACGGTGAGAAAATGTCATATGTGTGGGTACTTTGGTGGGAAAGCTGAATAAGGTGAGCCAAGTTGGGCACTGAAAGGAGTAGCAAGTATTGTTACATTTTTACCGTTTTTTTTTTTTTTTTTTTTTTTAAGCAGGATTTCTCAGCTGATAGTTTGAGAAGGGAGAGGCATATCTGAACTGGTGATGCAGCAGTGTAGGACAAGGAGATTACAATTTGCCAGATGAAAATAGTGGAATTGTAAAGTCGTTTTATTCAGAGCAAAGGCATTTCTTGACCCAAATGAAGCCTCATTTGTGAGTATTATTGCTTGGAATGTGAATGAGTTTGGAGACTGGGTAAAGAGACAAGGCAACAGATTATGTTAAAAAGCTACAATCTCTTAGTTTTTGTACAAGAGAAGCACATGTCTAAGACTGAACAGGATATATTGACTAAATCTGGAAATGAATCCGTCTTTGTTGCCACTTTTGAAGGACCAAAGGGGGGGGGGGAGCTGCTTTGATTCTGAAAAGTTTAGGATTGAACTTACTGAAGATGTAGTGGATCAGTCTGGGAGATTTGTGAGAGTAAAACAGCAGTTAGTAGGATAGGTATTGATAATGATCATCTTGCTCTGATCCACTCCAATTTGACACTGGAAGAATTTGAGCACAATGCCATTGTTAATGGGCTTCCATGAAGACATGGTAATACTACCAAGTTTAAACCTGATAATTGAATTTGGAACTCTAATGGGAATTCAGCATTTTAAGATAGCAAGAATAGAGTTGTATTTTGGTAAGTTGGATCTAAAGTGTGGAGTTGAGGTCAGAGGTGTTAGGGCAGTTGCATTTTATTTTTTGTTTGAAACTGTGCAAGTGGTATTCAGTAACTGATTTGGATTCAGTTAATAAAGATGGCTGTATGGCAAGTTAAATAGAAAAGCCTCTGATTTTGTTTGACCTCAGTTCAGCATAGGTATCTGTAGTAATAGGTGTGTGGAAAGGCAGAAGCATTCGAGGTTTTATAACTGTTAGTGTCTTCTTCTATTGGTAGGGAAAGATTGGGGATACAAATAGAATGGAAAGGGGTGAGCAAGAGTAAGTTTAAGGATGGGAAAATTTAAAGCTAGGGCTTCAGAATGAATTCAGGGAATACACATATTGAAGGCAAATGTTTGATAAGTTTGCCTTGGAAAAGTTGCTTAAGTAGGTGCAAAACAGATAAGGAAGAGGAGAAGTAGTAGGAGGAGATCAAGATTTAACAAAGTGTTAGGTTTGCAGCCAAAGTTTATTTACAGAAGAGGTTACAACCTTAAAGGGACAAACAATTTAATGGTAGTTTTTAAAAGTGCAAATGTAGTTAGAGTAGGAACTTTTTCCTGCCAAAATTGTAGATGATGTTGTATCTTTCGGCTTTTCCCGGTTAGGGGTCGCCACAGTGGAACTCCAGTCCGCTAATGATTGGCAGTAGAAGACGCTCTAACTGAGAATCGAATGGGCAGCATCTAACTGTGAGGCGACAACGGTACCGCAGCACCACCACCGCATCAGCCCTGCCAATATTGTAGATATTGTAGGTTTATTCATGAAGCTCGGTGTTTACCTTCCCCACATAAGTAGAAACATTATAGCAAGGCTTCACCACATTTGTAAAACTGAGGGTTGTGGTTTATCTTGCAAACTGCAGTAGCTACACTAGATTTTATGTTGAGAAGAACATTAGGATGTTGCCCCAAAGAATTTAAACACTGTGTAGCTGTTAAAAAGGATCGCAGTAATGCTTTGCAAAGCATGCATCGCAGTGCTCTACTTTTAGAAAGTTTTCCTTCTTTGTGTTAGAGTCAGTAGACCAAAGATTGTTTGTAGAAGGTTACAACAATATTCTTCTATGTAAAGAAGCAAAATGGCAAGTGTTACTTTGAGCAGACTAACAGCCTGTTTTAAATGAAAGCATTAATATTAAATGTATACTAAAGAGTAAAATAACATTTTAAGGAAACATTTTTGTGTAAAACACTTAATGTCTTTAAATTGGTTTATCGTGTATTTGTTTTTTTTTAAATGATTACCTATTTATTCACGAAATGACTATTCTGATTGGTTGAGGGTGTTTTAAATCAATTGACATCATGGTTTATTTGTCTATTTCAGCTTGTTTTTTTTTTACTACAGTATGGTTTTCTGTTGAAGTTCTTGGTATATTAAAAGAACGAAAGTGCAAAAAAACTCATTTCAGCGTTCCACAGTTTTCATTCCACAAAAGAGTTTCAGCTTTAGTGTTTTTTTCCCTTTTCAGTTTCTTTTAGGGATTTAAAGAAATACAGCTGGAGATGAGCTTTTGGCCATGGAGAAGGAGTGGAGGATTTTGAGAGAAGCTGTGGAGTGGGAGTGGGGGGTGTTTAAGAGAGTCTGGAGGAGGGAGAGAAATTGTGAGAGGAAAGGACTGCAGAATTTTTTTTTGCAACTCTAGATCTCAAAGAACAGTGTATCAAATCCAGCATACCACTGCAGGAAAGTTAGAAGAGAACACTGCAGGAAAGTTAGAAGAGAACACTTTAAATTAATTTTTCAAGATTAGTTTTTTACATCTCCATCTCTGAGGGCGGCCACGGTAGTGCAGCAGTTAGCGTTGCCACCTCACAACAAGAGGTTCTCCGGTTCGATCTTTGGCTGGGGTGCCTTGTGTGTGGAGTCTGCATGTCCTCCCTGTGGTTGCGTGGGTTTCCTCCGGGTGCTCCGGTTTCCTCCCACATCCCAAAGGCATGCTGTAGGTGGATTGGACACTCTAAATTGGCCCTAGTTGTGTGTGTGTGCCTTCTGTAGAAGGTTGGGTACCGGGCTGGCAACTCGACACCGTAAAACTCCACTGCCAATCATGAGTGGACATGTGATCCGCTGTGGCGACCCCTAACCGGGAAAAGCCGAAAGAAGAAGAAGTTTTTTTCCATCTCTGCTTTGGTGAGGTAAGATCAGAAAAAGGGTTGGAGTAATTTTTGAGGGGCTTTAAGTAGCTAAGAAATTATGAAGAAACTGACGGTAATCAGAAAAGTTTTATATGCAGAGGGTCACTTCTTCCTTGATTTGAGGCTGTTCTGTTGATTATAGCTAAAGAAGGGAAAGATCCCCTTAATTTAGTTTACTGTAAGCCAGTCTCTGTCCTTTACTAGGACTATAAAAGAATGATTCCTTCTTGCCGTGCAGCCTGGCCATGTGATTGGCTAGATTCATTCGCTCAGAGTAGATTTGCACCAGCAAAACAGATGTGTTTTGAAGTCATGCTTATGCATAGTGGAGCTAATGTTCAAGCAAAGGTAAATGCTGAACTTTCTCCCTCATTTCATTTATGTAAGGTACGTGTCAGATATGTTACATATCCTGTCTAGTGTTTGCTGCCTACCTGGGGCCATTAGCTGGTGTCTGTTAGATGAGCAGAAATAGGCTTTGTGTTAGGTAGAGAGCTAGTTAGATGACATTTGCATATTGCTATCTCTGAAAGACTTGAGTACTCATTTGAACATTTTTTTTAATTTATTAGCTATGATTGAACAGTTGGAGCAACTTTCAGGTTATAAAATTAACATGGGTAAGATTAAGCAGTCCTAGATGTTCATCGTGTTTCACTGTTGCAGTCATTACTCTTTGGTTATCCTGCTGGCAGGCTGCCCTCAGTTGGCCAGAATTCCAAAGTCTAGGTCTGGCATCAGTTGCTATCGCCTCTTTCCTGACGTCAGTGCGCCAGGGGTATAAAAGATGCAGCCGACGCCATTTTCTTAAGTCTTTCTTGCCGCTCGGTGCCGAAGCAAAAGCAGTTCGCAAGTGCCGGTCGGCCGACTCCGGAGATTTTCAAATCCGAATTTCAGAATTGAAGTCTTCATTAAAGCTAAGTACTCCGTTGGGGAAACTTTTTTCTTGCTCCAGTCCAATGTCAGAAAAAGTTAACAATTGTATTTCTTGTGGGAAGCAAATACCTCATAAGGATTTTCACTCTTGCTATATTCCTTGCCTAGGCCCTGATGACAGCGTTGCTAGCTGTCGGTGTTGTGCTAGATTTAACCAACGCACTATTAAGCGTCTGTTCGATTTTGCATTTCATTACTTTGACCGAAGATTTAATTATGTAATGCCGTCGGAACAGCCGACAATCGGAGTTTACAAAAAACGCAAGGACAAGGAAAAGGATAGGCATCAGAGGTCCAAAACAGACGACAAGGCCTCTGCTAGGCCAGTCGCCGGTTCTCCGTGAGACGCTTTCGCAACCCCTGGAGCCCGCTACCTCAGAGCCACAGGCCGCTTCCGACTCCCACATGGAGCCGACTGGGCCTCTGGATACTCAAGGTATTGGACACTTGGAAATCATTCCCTCAGATGGGTCCGGAGCCGCTGAGCAGGCATCTGCTTCTGAGGGTGTCTTCAGACCTACACAACTATATATTAAGCCATCTTCAGCTTCAAAGACTAAAGCAGCTCTAAAGACAAAGAAACAATTACAGCAGTCTCCTACTCAGACTTCCATGCCTAAAAAACAGATTCTCAAAATGGCCAAAGACCTAATTACTTTGATCAGGGGCTCCCATCCCCCTCCTGATAAGAGGCCTAGGCAAGAGACAGAGTATGATATGATTCTTCTGATCAGGTTTCTATTTCCTCTGATTCCTCTTCTGAACAGGATTATTCCATCCTTCCCTATGAGGAGTCTGACGCTGAAAATTCCATTCCTTCAGCCTCTCCTCCTGAGGATTATTCTTTTGGGGAAACCCTGCATACCATGAGGGAGCATTTCCACTGGGAGAGCCAAGATTATTCTGAATCTGAGAAAAGGCTCAAAGACTTTCTGCTACTTCCTCAGCACAGACCCCTGGCTGTTCCACCTGTTCTAGACATTGCAGATGATGTATTTTCAGAGTCCGGCCTATCCCCTGACTCTTTACCCCCTGCACCTGCTAAGCCAGACAGATACTACAGGGTTCTCATAAATTCCTATATAAAAACACAGCTGCTGACCCAGAAACTATATCTCAGGGTCCCAAAGGGGTTAAAGCTTCCACTGCAAAAAAAACCCTGTCCCCTCAGATAGGGATTCTAGGACTCTAGACAGATGAGGGAAAAAAGTGTACACTTCTGCTACCATGGCTGTAAGGGCTTTAAATTGTCAGTTTCATATGCTTAAATATCAGCAATATTTAATGTCATTGCGTAAAAGAAATTGTTGACAAATACTGAATGTTCAGAGAACAAGGAATTGCAGGATTTATTGCATGCAGCCAAACAAGTGGGAAAGCATACTTTGCAGTGTGGTTATGATTCACTGGAGGCCTCTTGAAGGGCCGCTGTTACAGGTTCTGTTATTAGAAGGCATGCTTGGTTAAAGGAACAGAATCTGCCTGATCATGTTAAAGCAAAATTATTAGATGCACCATTACAGCGTGATACTTTGTTTGGTACTAAAGCAGAAGAAGTGCTGAAAAAATGGAGGATAAAGCAAAATTCATGCAGACAGTTAAGGATTTCTTACAGGTACAGTCACCCAGGTTTAGCAGGAACTGGCCTTCTAAAAATTGGTCCTTTCCAGTGTCAGACAGACCGCAAAGAGGCAGATACAGGCGTCCCAGAGGCAGATCTCAGCCCCAAGGCTTATACAGGCCTAAACAATGGGGTGCTCCTACCTCCAAAAGTGGATAAGACAAATTGCAACCTTACAGGAAACAGTCCCAATGACTTTCCTCTGCCAGATCCAAGCACTTTTCTTTTGGCAGCCCCCTTAGGGGGAAAACTAGCACTTATTTCATCAAATTGGCAAATGATTACCCAAGACAAATGGGTCCTGAACATAGTGTCCCAAGGCTACAGGTTCCATTTTCACACTCTACCAAGGTCAAAAGGCATGCCAGACCTGCCACACAATCAATGGCAGAGGCACAAAAACAAATTACAGCCCTCATGGACATGAGGGCAATTCAGCAAGTACCACAACAAGAGCAGGGGCAAGGATTTTACTCCAGACTTTTCCTAGTACCCAGAAAGGACAAAATCTGGAGACCAATACTGGACCTGTCTATACTAAATACGTTTCTGGAAGTTCCAAAATTCAAGATGTTGACTCTACAACAGCTACTGCCCATGCTGGGCAAGAAGTCTTGGCTCGTAACTTTGGACCTAAAAGAGGCATACCTGCATGTCCCAATCAGACAATCTTGCAGAAGATACCTCAGATTCATAGCTGGTTCAATGCATTACCTATTCTCTGCACTGCCCTTTGGCTTATCTACTGCGCCCAGGGTCTTCACAAAATGCCTGGCACCAGTAATTGCATTTTGCAGACAGAGGAATTCAAATATATCCCTACTTGGACTGCCTAATTCAAATGCAGAGAACAAAGACATTCTTCTAAAGCATCTGGCATTTGTAAAAAGATTACTAATTGGCCTAGGGTATACAGTAAACAAAAAGAAATAAAAACTAGTGCCCTCTCAAGAGATTCCTGGGTGCAAGCTTAAATACAACTGCCCAGATGGCTTATCTCACACCAGACAAACAAAAGCAACTGACTTCTTACTTCAACTAATTGGCAACAAAAACCCACTTATCTGCAAGGAAAATCCTGCAGACCTTGGGTTTCATGGCATCCTGCATTCTACTAATTCCATATGCCAGACTGCATATGAGGAAACTACAATGGTATCTAAAAAGTGTTTGGACTCGGCATTGCCACAGCCTGAAGACAGTAATTGCACTCATTCCCTGCCTGCAACAGGAGTTTCAATGGTGGGCAGAAGCCTGTCACCACAACAAGGGTCTGCCATTCAGTTTACCCACAGCCAGACAGACACTGACAACGGATGCATCAGATTATGCCTAGGGGGCCCATATGACAGGAAAATGTATTCAGGGCACATGGCCTGCAAACCAGATGCATCTTCACATCAATCAAAAAGAGATGCTAGCTGTTCAAAATGCCCTGACGGCTTTCAAGGACCTGCTTCATCCAGGACAGCTACTGATAAAGACAGACAATACTACGGTCATGTGGTACATAAACAAGCAGGGAGGTGCACATTCCTACCCCCTCTGAGGACAAGTAATGACCTTATGGGACACAGCATTGGCTTTTCAAGTTCACCTGCAAGCACAATTCCTGCCAGAAATAACAAATACTCTGGCAGACGAACTAGGCAGAAACCTCATGGATCCCCACGAATGGAAACTGGATCCACAAGTCTTCAGCATGATAACAAAGAAATGGGGATGCCCAGACATAGATCTGTTTGCCTCCCCTCACAACTGCCAATTGCAGAGATTTTGCACAAGGATTTATCACAAGCAAGCATGGAAAGTGGACGCCCTATCCTTCAGCTGGAAAAATCTAACAGTATGTACCTTTCCTCCACTGCCTGTCCTTCCCAGGGTACTCCTAAAGGTCAGACATGAGAAGCCAAACATGATACTGATTGCACCAGACTGGCCACGCCAGCACTGGTACCCAATCCTAAAGAGCTTGTCTCAAGGTCCAGCATGGATATTGCCTCAGACTTCTCACTTGCTGACCCAACAAAACAATCAGATCCTGCATAGCCAACTCAGAACCTTAAATCTGGCAGCATGGCGGATAATGCAGCCATTCAGAACACTCCTCTTTCAAAAGCTGTTATGGATGTTATCTTGGAGGCCAGGAGGCCCAGTACCAGAAAATCTTATGCAGAAAAATGGAAGAGATTCTGTGCTTGGAACCAGGAACAAGGCATTGACATGTGTGTACCAAATATCCCTCAGATTTTACAATGCCCAACTGAGATGCTAAACAAAGCCCTTTCTTTCTTATCAATTAAGATTCATGCCTCTGCCATTTCAGCCCATTACAATACGGAACCACCTATCTTTTCTCATCCTTTAATAAGGCAGTACCTCAGAGGGGCCAAAAACATTAGGCCTCCAAGGAGAGCACCAATTCCGGCCTGGGACCTCAATTATGTTTTGGAAAAACTCACACTGCCTCCTTTCAAGCCAGCATCAACAGCAGATATAAAATTCTTATCCTGGAAAACAGCTCTGCTCCTAACTATAACCTCTGCAAGGCGAGTCTCGGAGTTACAAGCTCTCATGGCTGTGGGACCTTTTATCATTTTTCATCCAGACAGGGTTTCTCTGAGGACAAACCCTACATTTATGCCTAAGGTGGTGTCCAGTGTGGCCCTCAACCAAACAGTTCACTTGCCTACCTTTTATCCAAATTCACAGAACAAGGGTGAGAAAATTCTGCATTCTTTGGACATACACAGGCAGTTACGCTTCTACTTGGACAGATCTAAAGCTTTCAGAAAAACTGAACAACTTTTAGTGTCATATGCTGCAGGATCACAAGGAATGGCTATTTCAAAACAGACTATTTCTAAATGGATAGGCCATTGCATCCGTTTCTGCTATTTTCAACATGGCAAATCGGTGCCTAAGGGCATTAGGCCTCATTCCACCAGAGCAGCAGCCACTTCAGCAGCCTTCCTCAGAGGAGTACCAACCAAAGATATCTTAGAGGCTGCAACTTTGAGTTCAGTGCACACTTTCACAAAGCACTACCACTTACCTCTTTACTCTAAGTCCAGAGCAGGCTTTGCCACTGCAATTCTGCAGGGCCTCATAGCCTCTCCTAATCCTTTTTAGCCCGGCCACCCATCCTCAGCTTTGGGATTCAACCCAAGAATAATGACTGCAACAGTGAAACACGAACATAGTACAGTTGTGTACCTACCATAAATGTAGATGTTCGCAGTCCAGGTTACCCACCATCCCCCTTTTCTTTGCGCGGACTTATCTGCACTTCTTAGCCTATACAACCTATTTGGTGTATTTGCATGTAGATGAGGGAAATGTTATTTTTGTGCATGCATTTTTATTGGCATATTTTTCAACCTACCAATTTGGGGGCACCTGACATCTGGGGCAAGAAAAACTGAAGAAAATGGCATTGGCTGCATCTTTTATACCCCTGGCACACTGACGTCAGGGAAGAGGTGACAGCAACTGACGCCGGACCTAGACTTTGGAATTCTGGCCGACTGAGGGTAGCCTGCCAGCAGGATAACCCAAGAGTAATGACTGCAACAGTGAATACACTCGAACATCTACATTTATGGTAGGTACACAACTGTACTTTGTTTCTACACCTTGACAGCTGAAACATTTTCCTTACTTATGGCAGAATAAATTTATTAATTTAGCTAATACGTTTTATTAGCTGCCTTTTTCCTTGGCTGCTGTGCATTCCTGGCCGCAGCATTTCTTCTTTCTTTCCAACCACCCAACCCGCAGTAAGACTCATGAAAGTAGCTGCCTGGTCATTAAGGACCCTTACAAGCTATCGCAGCCTTCTCATCCTCTAAGTAATGGATTCAGGCTGTCCTACTTCAGAACCCTGCCATCAAAGGAAGCAAGATAGTATGTTGTCATAGACCTAGCTGTAAAGCTAAATGATTACTAAATAACATGTGTGTGTATTTAAAGCATGCCACATAGCCAGGATACCCAGCAGCCATATTCCACCCTACCCCTTAGGGAGCAAACCCTTATTTTTCTTTAGTGTTTACTTCCATATAAGCTATCTGTGTCTTTCCTAACTCTTTTTAGTAGCTTTTGCTATTCTCTACCTTCTGCTGCTATATACTTTATCTCACTAGGTGGCACCCTAAACTAGGCTTGTCCTTCACTCTCTATCCCCTCTCTCTAATAGCATATCACTTAATTCTTTTTCCCCAGTCTCTGACTGCTCCAAACTTGCACTCTATTAGCTTAATTCCCATTCTCCCAGCTAATTTCCTGTTTCCACTCATTTTCCCCATACTATCCCTACCACTTACCTGTGACTACTGAGAATTCCTCCGTAGTCATCTGTTCACAGATTGTTCTCAGCATTTTCTTCATTTACCTGTCTGAACCCTGCTACTATTTTCCCTCTATTCCTTGCCTCCTGTACTGGTCCCTCCTACCACTCATATTCTCAGTCATTCACCCGTCCGTACTCCAGCTCATTTCTCTTCATCTCGCCTTCCCAACCATTCTCCATAGGACAACCCATCAAATACTTGCCTGCCCATCTAGGGTCTTAGCCCTTCCTTGATCTCACCTGTCTACACCTCTTCACCCTCCCCCCTCCCACCTCACATCCTTTCCAAGTACATAAAGTTGTGCAGCTCTGTTATGCGCCATCTGTATTAGCTGCCTTTTCCCCTGGCTGCTGTGCATTCCTGGCCACAGCGATTTTTTTTTGTTGTTGTTGTTTTTGTTTTTTTTTTTGGTTTTTTTTGCTGCTGTTAATATTCTTCATGTATGGTGATTGGTATTTCATTAATGCTTAGCCTGGGTTTGAAATTACACCTAAATACAAAAGAAGTCTAGACTATTATATCTATCATTGATGCCTTAAATTGTACTAGGAACGGCTACCTTTATCTGTGCTTCCACGTGGAGTTCTCGTAAGCCCCCCCTGCTGAGAGAGAGCGCATTAATTTTCGCCCCGTTCTTTCCATTTGTTGAGGATTTTAGTTCTCTGACTAGTGGTTTGAGCCGTGTTGCACGACACTACCCCGTCACTCTGGCTACACTCTGTATTCTCTGAGTAACCAGTACTGTACGAGCTCAGGGTAGAGTCTGTGAATGATACCACTCGTACAGTACTCTTAGGCTAGTGATATCTCCTCATTTACTGAGGTAATCAGAGTTAAATCACTTTATTTTGATCTGTAGCGCTTCGATTAAGCTGCGCTTATTTACTGAGGTAATCCAAGCTAAATTCACTTTATTAGCTCTACAGCGCTTGTATTAAGCTGTGCTTTTTAATAACCAATGCTTTTGGTGCCTTAATAACCACTGCTTTTAATGATCAGCACTCTTGGAGAGCTAAGGATACCTTATGCTGATATCACTCGCACAATAGTCCTAAGCTAGCTATATATTGTAATTTTGTTGAGGGTCTTGCGTTTTGTCACTTCTTGGAATTAAAGTGCTTGTCATAAACAGTGCTTTTGGCTCCTAAGGATAGCCGTGTTTGTGTTTATGTATAACCCTGTATGTGGCAGAATCTGCTCGCAGCCTCTCTTTTTTCAAACTTGAACTGGGGAAAAGCTTATGACAAAAGTGATTCATGTAGCTGTTCTTTGTTCTCTGCGATATACAATATATACCTACTTAAGTTTACTTCATCGCACTATTGCCCTCTATGCTAAGGTGCACTGGTGTTTGTTAATCGCACTACAGCCTTATTTCCTAGTAGAACTGATGTATTTGACTTGATGCGTTTTCCAGTTGTCTTGTACTGTTGAAGACAAATGTGATGAACTAGGCGGTACTTAATTACCTGTTGTATTTGCTTCTACCTAATACTATACTGTTAACGGCCTAGGTTTTCCTGTATTACATGGCTTTAGTAAGTTATTAGTCGTACCTTGATATGTTTTCCTAGCCAATTTTGGGTTAAACTACTTGGAATTGCTCCCTCGTTCATTGTTGAGCTTTATTTTTGGTATGCGAATCAGCCTGGTGACCTAAAGCTGTGGCTACTGTTACATTCCAGACCCAGGCGTTTGCTATTTTACTAGATATATGTGTTTAGCGTTATCACTGAAATGTATGTTTGTGTTTTTAACCTACCTATGTAAGTAACAACAACAAAGAATAGCTGTTTTCTTCCACTACTTTCTTTCTTTTTCTAACCAACTTAGCATTCCAAAAACCCAGCCTGTAGTAAGACTTGTGAAACTGGCTGCCTGGTCATTAAGGACCCCTTACAAGCTTTCTCAGCCATCTAATCCTCTAAGTAATGGATTCAGGCCGTCCTACTTCAAAACCCTGCTATCAAAGGAAGCAAGATGGCACGTTGTCCTAGACCTAGCTGTAAAGCTAAATGATTACTAAATAACCTGTGTGTGTGTTTAAAACACGCTACTTAGCCAGGATAACCAGCAGCCATATTCCCCCCTACACCTTAGGGAGCAAACCTTTATTTTTCCTTAGTGTTTCCTTCCATATAAGCTATCCGTGTCTTTCCTAACTCTTTTTAGTAGCTTTCGCTATTCTCTAGCTTCTGCTGCTATATACTTTAGCCCACTAGGTGGCACCCTAAACTAGGCTTGTCCTGCACTCCAGCCCCGCTCTCTAAAAGCATATCACTTAGATGTTCTTCGTCTCACATTGCTGCAGTCATAACCTGTGGGTAGTCCGCTGTCCTCGGTCGGCCCGAATACCAAAGAGTTAGGCTGGCGTCGGTCATGGCGCCCGGAGCTGACGTCAGTACGTAGTAGTACTTAAGCGCATGACCGCCATATCCTCAGTCTTTCTTGCCGCGTGGTCCGAAGCAGAAGCAGCGTTTGCAAGTGCCGTTCGGCGTTCTGAAATTTTCAGTTTTCGAGTTTCAGACCGAAGATCAAGTTGGGCTAAGTACCCGTTAGAAAATTTTTGTCTTTTCTTGCCTCAGTTAATCCGGATGTCAGAAAAAGTTAATAATTGTATTTCTTGTGGGGAAACAGATACCTCATAGGGACTATCATTCTCTCTCTATTCCTTGCTTAGGGCATGAGCACGACATAGTCGGGTGTCGCTTTTGCGCTAGATTTAATAAGCGCACCATTAAACGCAGATTAGACTGTGCTAGGCTTGTTTTCAGTAAGCGGTGTAACTACAACATGTCGTCGGATCCTCCGACGCCCGCTACCGCTAAAAAGCGAAAAGATAAATCTTTAAGGTCTAAACCGGATGAGTTGTCCGTTGCGGACGCCAGTTCTATGGAATCTACGGTTGAATCTGTGGATCCAGCCGAGGTCTCGGCTGAATCCCAGGGGGAACCTTTACTTTTACAGGAGTTGGCCTCTCAGGAGTCAGGTCAGGCCGAGGGTGCTTCTCAAGTTTCTGTGGTTCCATCCTTACAAAAGGTTATTAGGCCTTCTACTTCAGTCACTAAAGGCCCTGCTAAGGCTAGACCTGGTATTTCTGGTATGGGCCACAGCCCTGGTTCTTCGGGCTCTGTTCCTAAAAAACATATGTTGAAAATGTCAGAGGATTTGATTACTTTGATCAGGGGTTCTATGCCCCCTCCAGAGAAGAGGCCTAGGGTGGAGACAGATTTAGAGGGAATGGAGCATTCCTCAGATTACTCTGAGTCCTCAGCTGAGGATATTCAGGATTTTCCTCCCTATTCTGATTCGGATGCAGAGGATTCCTGTCCTTCTGCTTCGCCTCCAGAGGATTTTTCCTTTTCTGAAACCTTGCATTCCATGAGAGAGCATTTCAAGTGGGAAGGTCAGGATTTTTCAGATCCTCGTAAGAGGCTTAGGGAATTTTTGTTTTTGCCACAGCATAGACCTTTGGCTATTCCCCCTGTTTTAGATGTTGTTCAGGATGTTTTTTCTGAAGCTTCCCTTAATCCTGATTCTTTACCCCCTGCCCCTGTCGAGCCAGACCGGTATTACAGAGTTCCAGAGGCACATAAATATTTGTATAAGAGCCCTAGAGCTGACCCGGAAACTATTATTCAAGGGCCTAAGGGTGTCAGGGCTTCCGTGGTTAAGAATCCAGTTCCTTTGGATAAAGATTCTAGGGCGTTGGATAGGTGGGGTAAAAAAGTGTACACCTTCTACGTTAGCTATGAGGGCTTTAAATTGCCAATTCCATATGCTGAAGTATCAGAACTTTCTGTTAGGTCAATTGAAAGCTAAGGTAGATGCTTTAGCTGAGGGTATAGAGTATAAGGAATTGCAGGACTTGGTTCATGCTTCAGATCAAGTTGGTAAACATTCCTTGCAGTGTGGCTTCGATGCCCTTCATGCTTCTTCCAGGGTGGCTGCTACTGGTTCAGTTATTCGTAGACATGCCTGGCTTAAGGATCAAAATTTGTCAGAGCATGTTAAAGCTCGGATTTTGGATGCTTCCCTTCAATCTGAAGTTCTTTTTGGTCCCCCTGTGGAGTCAGTTTTGAAAAAGATGGAAGACAAAGCTAAGTCTATGCAGACAGTTAAGGAATTTTTGCAAGTGCAGCCCCCTAAGTTTAGCAGGAATTGGCCTGCAAGAGGATGGTCTTACCCTTCTTCGGATTTTCAGTCTTAAGGGCAGATCTAGACGTGGTAGGGGCAGGGCTCACACTCAAGGTTCTTTCAGACCTAGGACTTGGAGTTCTCCTGCACAATCTTCTGGTGAGGGCAGGGGTCAGCCTTTTCATAAACAGACCCAATGACCTGTATCTCCAGCTGCCAGATCCTTTCTTTCTGGCAGCTCCTCTAGGAGGAAAGTTGGCACTTTTCAAACAAAATTGGCATTTGGTCACCCAGGACAAATGGGTGTTGGACATAATAAATCAAGGCTACAAGTTTTATTTTTACACTTTTCCCCCTTTCAAAGGCATGCCAGATGTACCTCCTCAGCAAAGGCTGGAGGCTCAGGAACAAATTTCTTTGCTTTTACAGATGGGGGCAATCCAGGTGGTACCTTCGTCAGAAGAAGGCCTAGGGTTTTATTCTAGTCTATTCCTAGCGCCAAAGAAAGGAAACACTTGGAGGCCAATTCTGGATTTGTCCATTTTCAATACATACCTAGACATTCCAAAGTTCAAGATGTTAACTTTACAGCAACTTCTGCCTCTGCTAGGCAAAGATCACTGGATGGTAACTCTGGATCTCAAAGAAGCCTATCTTCACATTCCTATCAGGCCCAGCTGCAGGAGATTCCTGCGTTTTCGGGCTGGTACTTCTCATTATCAGTTCTCTGCATTGCCCTTTGGTTTATCTACTGCACCCAGGGTGTTCACAAAGGTTCTGGCTCCTGTAATAGCTTTCTTAAGACTGAGGGGAATACAAATTTATCCTTATCTGGACGATTGCCTGATTCTTGCTCAAGACAAAGACAAGTTACTTCAACACAGTATGTGATGGCAGTTTTAAGGTGCCTAGGGTATTCTGTGAACGAAACAAAGTCCAGTCTAGTACCCTCTCAGGACATGTGCTTTCTGGGTGTGAGACTGAATACAGCCTCTCAGATGGCTTTTCTGACCCCGGACAAACAAAGAACTCTTCACCTATACTTCCAGCAATTATCAGTACTGTCCAGGCTGACTGCAAGGACAGTCCTTCAAGCCTTGGGGTTCATGGCATCTTGCATTCTGGTACTTCCCAATGCCAAACTGCATATGAGGAAGCTACAATGGTATCTCAAAAGTGTATGGACTCAACACTGCCACGATTTGGACACTGTCATTCCGATAATACCTTGCATCCAGAAGGAATTCTTGTGGTGGGCACAGGAATGTCACCTAAACAAGGGACTCTCTGTGACCCGACCAGAGGCGAGTCAGATCTTAACGACGGATGCCTCAGACCTGGCTTGGGGAGCACACTTCAATGGGAAATGGATTCAAGACACGTGGCCTCCCAAACTACAGCATTTGCATATCAACATGAAGGAGATGTTAGCAGTCCAGTTTGCCCTGATGGCTTTCAAGGGCCTACTTCAACCAGGACAGGTGTTGATACAAACAGACAACACTACAGTCATGTGGTACATCAACAAGCAGGGGCGCACCCATTCTTACCCTCTTTGCAGACAAGCTATGATATTGTGGGAGACTGCTCTGGGGTTGCACATCACTCTTCAAGCACGGTTTCTGCCAGGAGCACAGAACTCCCTAGCAGATGTATTGAGCAGACAAATTGTGGATCCCCACGAGTGGAAATTGGATCCTCAGGTATTTCAACAGTTGACAGTGGCTTGGGGAACTCCAGACATAGATCTGTTCGCTTCTCCTCTAAATTTCCAACTACCAAAATTTTGCACAAAGATGTTTCACCCAAAAGCTTGGAAGGTGGATGCTCTATCTTTCAGTTGGAACAACCTTCACGTCTATGCTTTTCCTCCTCTGCCTCTCCTTACCAAGGTACTCTTGAAAGTCAGGCGGGACAAGCCTTGCATGATTTTAATAGCACCAGATTGGCCACGACAGCACTGGTATCCTCTGCTGAGGAGTTTAATTCAGGAGCCTCCTTGGCCTTTGCCACAGCTTCCTCACTTGTTGTCCCAGTCAAGCAGTCATTTGCTCAATGTCAGGGTGCAGTCCCTGCATCTAACGGCCTGGCGTATTCTGTTTTAGAGCCTGTGGGTTCTCAGCTTCCTCAACAGGTTTTAGATGTTATTTTGGAAGCTAGGCGGCCCAGCACTAGACAAGTTTATGCCGATAAATGGAAGAGATTTTTTCTTTGGAGCACAACAAAGGACTTTGATGACTCGGTACCTAATTTGAGTTTTACACTGCAGTACCTTACTGAATTACTAGACAAGGGTTTGTCGTTTTCCTCTGTGAAGGTTCATGCTGCAGCCATTTCTGCTCACTATGATTGTGACCCTCCTTTATTTTCTCGCCCTTTGTTTAAGCAATTTCTTAGAGGGGCAAAAAATATAAGACCCCCACGTAGAGCTCCTACTCCTTCCTGGGATCTCAATTTTGTGTTGGAGAAGCTTACTTTGCCTCCTTTTGAACCTGCAGCTACGTCTGATTTGAAGTTTTTGTCTTGGAAGACTGCTTTTTTGTTGGCCATTACTTCTGCTAGAAGGGTATCTGAATTGCAGGCTCTCATGGCAGTTGAACCCTTTCTAATATTCCATAAGGATAGAGTTTCTTTGCGTACTAACCCTACTTTCATGATTTCTAATGTGGCCTTGAACCAGTCTATCCATTTGCCTACCTTTTATGCTGATCCCCAAAATAAGGGGAAAAAAATCTTGCATTCTTTAGATATACACAGGCAGTTGCGTTATTATTTGAGCAGAACTAAGGAGTTCAGACAGACTCAACAGTTATTTGTTACTTTTGCTTTGGGTTCACAAGGGAAAGCTGTTTCAAAGCAGACTATTTCAAAGTGGATTGGTAATTGTATTGCTTTTTGTTATTCTCATCATGGGAAGAATGTTCCTGCTGGGATTAGACCTCATTCCACTAGGGCTACTGCCACTTCTACTGCTTTTTTGAGGGGTGTAGCTACTAAGGATATTTTGGAAGCAGCTACTTGGAGTTCAGTTCATACTTTTACTACGCATTACCATCTCCCTCTTTTCTCCAAGTCCAGGGCTGGGTTTGCCACTGCAGTCTTACAGGGCATGTTAGCAGCCCCTAATGCTTTTTAGTTTGCCAGCCTCCCTTTTCCTTTGCTTTGGGATTCTACCCACAGGTTATGACTGCAGCAATGTGAGACGAAGAACATAGTACAGTTTTGTAATTACCATAAATGTAGATGTTCGAGGATCCACATTGCTGCAGTCCTATTTTCCCTCCCTCCTTCCCCTCTTTGGTTTGGGGTTGTTGTTGTTGTTATTGTTGCTTGGGGATAATTGTTATTTTTCTCCTTTGTGGCTCTGGCCTTTTCTTTTTAAGGCCTTCTGACATCTGGGGCAAGAAAGACTGAGGATATGGCATCAGTCATGCGCTTAAGTACTACTACGTACTGACGTCGGCTCCGGGCGCCATGACAGACGCCAGCCTAACTCTTTGGTATTCGGGCCGACCGAGGACAGCGGACTACCCACAGGTTATGACTGCAGCAATGTGGATCCTCGAACATCTACATTTATGGTAGGTACAAAACTGTACTTTCTTTTTTCCCCAGTCTCTGACTGCTTCAAACTTCCACTCTATTAGCTTAATTCCCATTGTCTCTCAGCTAATTTCCTCCGTTTCCACTTAGTTTCCCCATACTATCCCTACCACTTACCTGTGTCTACTCAGTAGTCAGCTGTTCACAGATTGTGCTCGCAGCATTTTCTTCATTTACCTGTCTGAACCCGCTTTGTTTGCCCTGCGGGCTCACTCCGCTCCCCTACCCTGCCTCCAATTCCCACCTGCCCCAACTACTCCTACATTTATTTTCACCTGTTAACTCCTCCCCTTCTTTCTCAGCCTTTCCAATCACAACACATCCCTCCCACCAATTTACTAACTCCTCCCCAACCTACCCCATAGCATCCTCCTCTTACTACCATATCCTTCACTTTCTTCCTCTCTAACATATTCTCATTTCTTGTTTCTTCCCACTCTCTTACCTTACACCAGTCAACCATATCTCCACATCTAACACACATCCTTCCTAATTCCTCTATTCCATGCTACCTCATATGCATCCTACAAACTACCTTCCTCCTTACTTCCCCACCACTCATCTCTATCTCCACCTATTCAAATCTCACTTTCACTATATACCCCCCTCTCTATTTCAACCTAATACACTCCACTACTTTAAACTAAAACTTATGTTCTGTTCATTCAAGTGTCACTCATCCAAATCACTCTCTAACCTCCCACAATCAACTAAGCCTAAACTACATCTACTGTTCACCTCCTCTTACTGCCTTTCCCTAGCAGGAGATATTCACCCCAACCCTGGACCTAACACTGTTACCAACCCCACTCCCCCATCACAACCAATACCACCAATCCCACTCCTCTTGCCTCATCCAACATTACTAACCAAAAATTCTTAAACATTCTTACTATAAATGCCCAGAGTCTAAAAAACAAAACAACCCTCTTCCATGCTTGGCTTTACCATACCCTGCCAGACATAGTAGCATTCTCTGAGACTTGGCTAAAACTCCAGATTTCCAGCTCTGAAATCCTACCCCCAAGTTTTCAGGCTCTTAGATGTGACCATCCAAACAAAAAAGGTGGAGGAGTAGCCTTAATTTACTCAAATCTGCACTCCATCTCTCCTTACCAAAGCCCCATTCCTCAATTCAGTAATGCAGAATTAGTCATGGGGATACTCAAACTGAATAACTTCAAAAACATTTGTCTTATGACCCTTCATATCCCCCCTGGTAACAAGACTACCACCCTAGAAGACCTTTCTTCTATGGGATTCAACTAATATTAAGCTCGAGAGTTGTATATTAGGCGATGTGAACACCGACTGGAGCAAAATCAATGGCACCAGTCCATCTATATCTATTAATCTTTTTAATTTCACTCAACTAACTAATAGCATCACCAGACCCAACAAAACAACCCCCCAGATTCCACTCTGGACTGGATCCTAGCCTCCCATCCAAATAAGATCGTACACTTGGGTACCTTACCAGACACCATGAGTGAGCACTACCCTGCCTTTATCCATCGAGCAACCCACTCAAAACCTCACCCTCCCCAATATATCCATACTCACAACCTCACTAACTTTAATCCTTCAAGTTTCTGTAACACCCTCAAACTAACGAACTGGGTTAATCTAAAAAACATTTCCCTAGATAACGCTATAGATTTTTTCAATACAACCCTCTTAGATATCCTAAATTCCCATGCCCCACTTAGAACTAAACTAATAAAATCCAACCCTGCCCCCTGGCTATCTAAGGATACTAAAAATCTTATGCAGCAAAGAGACAAGACCTGGAGACTATATCACCAACACAAACTCCCTGAAATGCTTCTTAAATATAAGCAACTCCGTAACCTAACCAAAAAAAACATATAAGAGATAAAAAGTCTTACTACACTCAACTCCAGACCAATCACTCCAAAAACCCTAAACAATTTTGGACCTCCATCAACTCTCTACTAAATCTCGGTACAAAAAGCAACCCTTGTCCTGACACCAGTAAAACCGACACTGAATTGGCCACCCTGTTCAACTCCTTCTTTACCAGTTCCATAGCTGAACTCACCAAGACCTTCCCCAATCACAACTCCTTCTCTCTCTTCAAACCGACACCCCCCACATCTTCCCAACCCTAACTGACCCCCCCCACATGCCATCTAAAGCCCATCTCCACATCCTATATAAAAAAAACTTCTCTCTAGACTTGAGCCATGCTCCCCAGCCCCAGACAATATCCCGTCTCTCTATCTAAAGCTTGCCGCTGATGGCATTGCCATCCCCATCAGCATTCTCATCAATAGATCCATACAGGAGTCTTATGTCCCCAAACTGTGGCGTGCAACCTTTATCCTTCCCCTCCATAAAGGAGGTAAAAATAATACCATCTCTAACTTCCATCCAATAGCCATTCTCTCCCCAATCTCAAAAATACTTGAGAAATGCATCCACCTCCAGCTCATGCCTTATCTTACTGATAATCACCTCCTCACCCCTACACAACATGGTTTTCGTCCTGGACATAGTACAATAACTGCTCTTCTCTCTGTCTTAGACTTAGTAAATCATGCCCGTGATTCTGGAGAAATTGTATCCACTATCCTTCTAGATCTTTCCAAAGCTTTTGACACTGTTTCCCATACCCACCTTCTAAATCATCTTTCTAATCATAATCTCTCACAGAACACCCTATTATGGTTCAACAGCTACCTTTCTAATAGAGCCCAAGCTATGAAATGTCAGACTGGCACCTCAACCTTCCTAGCCACCCCTACTGGAGTTTCCCCAGGGATCCATACTTGCCCCAATGCTCTTCAATTAATTTATTAATGATTTTTATGCTGCCATTCCTACTACTAAAATAGTGCGATATGCAGACGACTCGACGTTAGTTTGCTCTGCTCCTAATCTCTCCCTGACCTCCTAGCAAAAACTCAATTGGTCTTTTCAACTACTGAAAACTGGATGCTTCAGAATCATCTCTCCCTAAATGCTAATAAATCCAAAATTCTTCTTTTCTCCCCCTCAAAAACCCTCTACCTTGACAAACAATCTTTCAGTATCTTTAGCCATACTAACTCCGGTATAGAAATTGTCCCTTCTGCTAAACTACTTGGAGTAACCATAGATGACCACCTAAAATTTGACTCACATGTTCAGCTAAACATTAAAAAAACTCTCCAGAAACTTGGCATGCTATATAGACACTCCCAATTCCTCTCCATCTACCAGACAAACTTTTGCCACCACCTACTTAACTACCTTCTCTTCTATATGGTGCTCCCCTACTTACCAACTTATCCTCTTCTATCTCCTCAAAACTAGAAACATGTTGTAACAAAATTGCTAAATTTGAAATTAAAGCTAATTACTCCTCCTACCACTACACATCTCTCCACGTGCTAAACTAGCTAGAGCTTCCCAATCACCTCAACTCACTACTGCCCACGGACTAATTTTCAAACCAACTTTATGCCCTGCTTTAGCAAATATCTTAACCTTTTACACCCCCCCCCCCCAAGAGCCCTGCGATCTGCACACCAGAATCTCCTCTCTCTATAGAATCCTAAACGTCCTGCTGGTCACCTTCTCCTATCTTCTTCCCTAGCCAAAAGATGGAACTCCCTCCCTTCTTCTCTTAGACTTTCTGAAAACTATAAATACTTTAAAACTCAGCTTCATTCCTACGTTGCCCAGCATTAGAAATGTAACTGTATTCTCCCTACTTACACTCTTCTATGTATGCTTCCTCGTACATCTTCTCTACTTATTCCTCCACCCCAGGCTGTTCTAAACAGCTACATCACTCTAAATCTGAAGACTTCCTAAACGTCTGCCTCCCTCCAAGTCAAATGTAATACTAAACTATTAATATTGCTTTTCTACCTTAAATGTACACAATGTAAATACTGTATATAGTCCTTGATCTCATCCCCTCTTACTGAGAACAATTAATCTTTACTAACTACTTATATTAAGCTGATGCTGTTTAATTATGGCAGTCACACCTTCCATGTGTGGACTCCACTTTTACTAATGATCTGAAGTAGTACTTCATTTGTCAGCAACCTTTGGGTCTTGGATCCGATCTCGGATCCGAGCCGGCAACTTATACATAGCTTTAAGATCCGAGCTCCTAGTTCCTCCCCTTACCCATAATCCTCTGCCAACCCTGACTGACCTCAGATTTAGTTTGCCGCTCTTAGAGAAAGCTGCTAGATTCTTGAGCTCCTAGTTGGGTCAGATAAGTGCTTTGTATTTTCCACTCTTGCTGCAATTTCTTGACAGATTTATTGTTAAAATGTTTGAGTGTGGTTAGGTTCCCTCTTTTAGTCCTTCTCTAGTTTAATTTTAGTGCAATTCCTCCCCTTCCTTCGCTGGTGCGTAGTGTGTGTGTGAGTCGCTGTGTGTTTGGGGCCTTGAGTGAGTGAGTTTAATTTTTTTATAGTGTCATGTCGGAGGCCCCAAAACCTATTTTTTCCAAATGCACCGAGTGTGGCCATAAGCTTTCACCGGCGGATGGCCACACTCTGTGTGTTCGGTGCCTTGGGGGTTGAACATCTCTCCTCTGGGTGTACTATCTGTGTGGCGTTCAACCCCAGGGCACTGAAAGACTGTAGGTCGAAGCTGATTCTGGCAGGACTTTTGCCCCCGGATTTGGCTTCGGCCTCCGGTACTCCCGTGGCACCACCCCAGTCCTCGGTGGCTGCCACTCCTGACCCCCCTCCCCCCGGCTGGGACTCAAACTCCCACTATGGCGCCGGAGGAGTGGGAGGCCAGGAGGGAGAAAAGGAAGGAGAAGAACCACAAGCGGTGGGCCAAGGCCTCCACTTCGCCCCCCCCCCCGGCTAAGCGGGCTTCTCCCTCCACGGCTTCCAGGTCCCCTCCTCCTCGGATCCGATCTCCGTGCTTCTCTCCGGGACCCGAGGAGAAGGAGACCCGATCTCCGTCGAGGTCATCGAGACGGCACTCCCGGCCCACCTCGGTGGCCTCGTCGAGATCTACCTATAGCCTATCGGATGCGGACTTGGACCGGATGATGCGAAGGTCCCCTTCTCCTCGGATCCGATCTCCGTGCTTCTCTCCGGGACCCGAGGAGAAGGAGACCCGATCTCCATCGAGGTCATCGAGACGGCACTCCCGGCCCACCTCGGTGGCCTCGTCGAGATCTACCTATAGCCTATCGGATGCGGACTTGGACCGGATGATGCGAAGGTTCATCCAGGCCCAGCTGCAGATGGGTGTGCTCCTGCCTCCCCCCTTTTTTGCCCCGATAGCTCCTTCTCCGACCCGCTTCCCGGGTTTGGCGCGTCCGGAGCCGGGCAGCGTTGGAGCCGGGGGTGGGTCGGTGCTGACCGTATTTGGTGCTTCGGCGCCGACTTTGCCCTCGAGTCTGTTGGGTCCATCCTTGTCTGATCCGAGCTCTCGGAGCCGTGGTCCGCGCTTTGGATCCGAGGGATTGTGTGCCTTCGGCTCCGTCCAGGTCGGAGCACATGGATCCTTTGGATCCGATGGTCTCGGCGTCGGTTCCGATCCCACCATCGGATCTGAGTGTGTGTCGGCTCTCGGATCCCAGAGAGAGAGCGACTCTCCCTCGGCCTTCGATGCGGTGGAGAGGGCACTGTTGAGCGCATCCGGACCCCTGGCCGTTGTTTCGGCTCCATCCTGCACTCCCTCTCGGCTGAGTCAGGCTTCCATCACCTGGCCACAGGGACAGCCTGATTCGATGTCTCAGGTCGTTCACCTGGAACGAGACATTGCTGGTGAGACCTCCTCGGACCACCCTCCCTGAGGAGGTTCCTTATAAGCGGAAGTGTAAAAGGAGGCACGTAGACTCCCCCGAGTCCTTAACAGAAGATACAGACTTGGATGAAGGGGTAGGCTCCCCAAGGTCATCCCCCGAGGATGTCTCCTTTAGAGACATCATGGAAATGCTCAGGATTGGGGGGGGGGTCTGCCCCCAAGGCTTCCTCCGACGAGTCTGTGTTCCTGGAGGTGTTCGAAGCAGGCCCGTCTACCTCTTGGGTGCCCCCTCCGGCCGACCCCCTGGTGGACCTTATTACCACCAGGGCGTGGAAGGAGCCGGACACTGTGGAGCCAGTTCCCAAGCGCCCCGGTAAGATTTTGAGCCCCCCTTCAGAGAGACCCCACTGGAGCAAGGGCCCCCCCCCCATAGATGCCATGTTGGTGGCGGCAGCCACCAAGAGGGAATTAGCTCAGGAGAGCCCCTTAGTCCATCCACCGAGCAAAGAGTCCCGCTCGATGGATCGCCTGGGGAAGCGGGTTTTTAGTTCAGCAACCTTCTCAGTAAGGTCCCTGAACTATATGGCACACATTATTAGGATGCAGCGAGACCTTATCAAAGAGTATGCTGCTTCCCCCCCGGAGTCTATGTCAGTGGAGGACAAACAATTGTACTCCACTCGCATGGCCACTCTAACATCTATATCGAATACCTCTATGCGGCTTTTGTCCCATGCCACAGAGGGAGCCGCTAGAGCCAGCAGAGCAGGCCTAGTCATGAGACGCCAGGCCTGGCTCCGTCATTGTGACTTCGCGGAACCCTTCAAGGCATCATTTGCGAATGCCCCTTTTGATGGTTCTGCCTTATTTGGCAAGACCATTCACGATACTTTAGTCCAGAGCGAAAAGGACGGGAAGACGTCTGCCGTCGGAGTCCGCTTTTCTGCTCCCCAGAGGTCCTTCTCCAAGAACCAAAAGGGAACAGAAAAAGATGTGGTTCTGGAAATCGCAACATTCCCAGCCTGCTCCGGACAACCAGTCCTTCCGTGGCAGAGGAGGACAGGGAGGACGCTGCCCTAGAGGCAGAGGGGGCCCGAAGAATTTTGGGTCCAGAGAAACCTTTTCTGATCGACCCACGCAGCAACCCTGAGGGGTTGCCCGACTGCTACACTGGAGGCAGTCGGGGGGGGGGGCGTTTCTCGAGGCACCTGGCAGCTTGGGAGTCCGTCACATCAGATCGCTGGGTGCTTCGTATCATATCCAGAGGTTACCAAATTCCCCTGTTCCATGTCCCCAAAGTCAGAAACCTCCCCGATGTACCACCCGATCAGAGGGAGGTAACAGCTGCAGAGATCCAGCCGCTACTAGTAAAAAGAGCCATCCAACGCGTCCCCTCAGACCAGTTCGGATTAGGTTTTTATTCCAGGTTCTTTCTGGTGCCAAAAAAGATGGGGGACCTGAGGCCCATCCCCTACCTCTCCTGTTTCAACCTGTCAGTAACCAAAGAAAAATTCCGGATGGTCACTCTTCAATCCATCCTCCCCCTATTGCGGGAGAACGACTGGATGTGCTCAGTAGACCTCAAGGATGCGTACTACCACATCCTAATGGACAGACAATCCAGGAGGTTCCTCCGCTTCCAGCTGGGAGCCAGTCACTACCAGTTCAGGGTCCTTCCCTTTGGTCTCACCACAGCCCCCAGGGTGTTTACCAAAGTATTAGCAGTGATAGCGGCCCACCTGAGACTCCAGGGAATGCAGGTCTTTCCGTACCTGGACGACTGGCTCCTGACCGCCCCGACAAGGCATCTACTCTGCTCAGCCAGGGACTACTTCCTCCGGCTTGCTCCCCAGCTGGGCATCACGATCAATATGGACAAATCCTCTCTTGCTCTGACTCAGGTGATAGAGTTTATAAGGGCCAAGTTGGATACAAGAAACCTTCTAGCATTCCTGACTACGGAATGACTTCAAAACCTGAGGCTTCATGTGTGGGCCATCCTCCAGTCAAAAGCTCCACCGGCGGAATTGGTCCTGAGGGCTCTAGGCTCCATGGCGGTGGTAATCACTCTTTTGCCATTGGCTCGCCTGAATATGAGGGTTCTACAGTGGACCCTTCAAGTCCAATGATCTTTTCAACATTACTCCCTAAACCACCCTATTTCCATCAGCAGGGAGTGCAGGAGGGCTCTCTTATGGTGGCTCCAATCCCCGGACCTCCATACGGGACGTCCCTTCTCCATGCCCCCTGCCCTGGCCACGGTGACCACGGATGCCTCTTGCCTCGGGTGGGGGGGCATTGCTCAAGCAAGACTGTCCAAGGCACGTGGAACGACACAGCGACCTCTTTGCATATCAATGTCCTGGAGATGAGTGCGGTGCTGTTGGCGTTGCAAGCACTGCAGAACCTTCTTCCTGTAGGAACTATTGCGATACAGATGGACAACATGTCAGTGGTCTGGTACATCAACAAACAGGGGGGAACCAGGTCCTATCCTCTCTGTCGAGAGGCCATGAGAGTGTGGGAATGGGCGATCTCTACCAACCGCTTTCTTGTTGCAATGCACATTCCGGGACAGTCCAACATACTGGCGGACAGACTCAGTCGCACCATCGTCTCCCCGTGCAAGTGGTCTCTCAATCCCCAGGTAGCGAAACGGGTTTTTGCCGTATGGGGGCAACCCTGTTGCAATCTCTTCGCCTCTCCCTCAAATACCAAATGCAACAGCTTCTTCGCTCTAATTCCCCCCTTCGGGGAATCTCCAAGAGACGCTCTGGTGCATGCTTGGCCCCCTGGTCTACTTTATGCCTACCCTCCTCTACCCCTGATGCTGAAACTCATACAGAAAGCCAGTCGGTTGGGGAGCAGAATGATCCTCATTTGCCCCATTCTGGCCTCGTCAAACGTGGTTCCCTTACCTGTGGTCTCATCTGGTAAATCCTCCCTGGATTCTGGATCCCCTTCTGGATCTAATATCTCACCCCCTAGGTCTCCCGATCCCAAACCTGGACAACCTCAAGCTGACAGCTTGGTTTCTCCAGTTCCACTCCTAGTCAGGACTCCCGGTATCTCTTCCCCAGTTAAAGCCATCCTAGTAGCAGCACATAAACCCTCCACTAGGAAAGTCTATCGTAGTAAGTGGAAGAGCTTCTCCATCTGGGCGGGACATCGTATCTTAAACCCCTTCACAGCCCCGTTGCCGTCTGTGCTAGAGTTCCTTACAAGCCTGTTTCATCAGGAGGCTAGCTGCTCTACTGTCAAGGTTCAACTAGCAGCTATTTCTCATTACCATGTGGGGCAGGAGTCAGGCCCTTTGATTACAGCAAAGTTGTGTAAAACCTTCCTCAAGGGTACCTTCCTGCTCAGACCTCCTGTCAAGGAAGTTGTACCCCCTTGGGATTTATCTTTAGCTCTACAGGCCTTGACAGCTCCCCCTTTTGAACCTGCTGCTTTGGTCAATCTTAAGTACCTCTCCTGGAAAACGGCGTTCCTGGTCGCGGTTACTTCAGCGAAAAGAGTTTCCGAGCTTCAGGCCCTTTGTGTAAAACCCCCATACTTGGTCTTTCACCAGGATAGAGTGTACCTCAGGACCAATCCCTCCTTTCTTCCTAAGGTGGCTTCAGAGGCTAATATCAATCAGTCCATTAACCTGCCGGTCTTCATCCCTAAGTATCAGAATAAAGGAGAATACAGCTTCATTCGTTAGATGTGCATAGACAGCTGTGCTTCTACATTCATAGGATTGCTGGTCATAGACAATCCGACCAGTTTGTTAATCTCCTTTACCAAATTTAACCTAGGTAAACCTGTCTCTAAGACCACTTTGTCACGATGGATCTCAGTGTATTCTTTTGGCCTATGAAAGTTCTAGGAGGCCCGCACCTCAGGGAGTCCGGGTGCATTCTACTCGCTCTATATCTACCTCTGCTGCCTTTAGGTCTAGAGTCTCTCTAGATGATATTTGTTCTGCGGCCACTTGGGCCTCATCTCATACCTTTATCAACCATTATAAGCTGGACATTATCTCCAGAGGGAGAGCATCCTTTGGCTCAGCAGTGCTCCAGAACATCCTTCCATGAAGGCCGCCCAAGATTCAAGTAGCTGGGAACTCTGTCCCAAAGGTTGCTGACAAATGAAGTACCTACTTCAGATTAAGAAATTATGTACTCACCATAACATTCTATTTGAGTAGGGTAACTTCATTTGTCTGCAACCATCCCCCCCTCCTTCCCCTTGGCTTGCCGAAATTAGTCTCTGTATGTCCTTTGTCCTTAGTCCCCTTCGGGACGTATGTAGTTTTAGCTGCTTATATAGGGCAAACTTGATCTGAGGTCAGTCAGGGTTGGCAGGGGATTATAGGTAAGGGGAGGAGCTAGGAGCTCGGATCTTAAAGCTATGTATAAGTTGCCGGCTCGGATCCGAGATCGGATCCAAGACCCAAAGGTTGCTGACAAATGAAGGTACCTACTCAGATGCAATGTTATGGTGAGTACATAACTTCTTATTCAACCACCTGTCTAAGAATACTCCAGAAACTATAATCTATGCTGTACTAACAATGTACTTCCCACCTATATCTCCTCCATTTCTGCTAAACTACAACATTCAGTTTTTTAACCTTCAACTAATAACTGTTTTCCCTATAATTGTGAACTCTTATTAACTAAGTAAACGCTATTCTCTTGCCTCTATCCACTTAATTATTGTACCAATAGTTCTCGAAACAACTTTGTAAATATGTTTAAAAATTGTCTTGCCATTATGCATTTGTACTTTTTCACATTACTGTGTATAATTTCATTTTTGTTTACTTGTATGTAATATGGAGTTTTTCTCCCCGGGCCTCCACTGAAAACAGGCTCTCTAAGCCCAGTGGACCTCCCCAGTAATCAAACTGGAAATAAATAATAAATAAATATTTGAGCATGCTTTTGTCTTCTACTGTGGCATAAACAGAGTACTTTTTTTCATTTTTTCGTAAGTTAAAGAATGAGTTGGGAAGTGGATGCGGTTGCATTTAGAAAGGCGTCAAAGAACAAGGCATGACAGATTTATTTAACTCTTTACTTTAGTGTTCAGGCAGTTCCATTTAATCCTAGAAGTGCTTCTTTTCCAGGATTTAAGGCTGTCCATACACCTTTATCTGGAAAATATGGAGATGGAGGATTCCATGGAACAAGTTCTTTCCTTTCTTTCTTACAAAGTAAATAGACAGGGGTCCAGGAAAGTAAATAATGTGGGAAGAAATAACCAGGGAATTGTTATGGCTAGGCTTGTATAGGCCCTAGGGCTGATAGCCTAGTACCAACCTATGAACCTACTCCTTACTCTGCGTACCCCATGGTCCCATCTGTGCTGCACAGGAGGCGTACAAATGCCACAGCTGCTAATTTGTTTGCTGCGTATAAACAGAACACCCAACCCTTCCCTATAAATTACTCTGAAGGCACAAACAGTAACTAAACTCCAAAACTTAAAGGATCTGCTGCAAGCACCCTCCTGTATGCCATAACTGAGCACCTGGATAGCTTTTTTAATAGTCATGTATGTACACATTATAGTAGCTTTAGATAAACAGTATTTTTACTACAAACCCACGGTCCCTCATCCATCACCTATGCCCCTCTTAACCTCCCTGCTTTCACATCTCCTGTTCCATACCCCATCCAGCCTTTCTGGTCACTTTTCTCTTCTATAAGTGTGAAGAATTCCCCTTCTCTATTCTACATTAACTAAATTTCTTGTTCTTATATTTAGAGACCTGCCTGCACGTTCTCCCACTTTCCACCTTTAGCTACTCTCCTCCCATTAAGTTATACCTTCCTTGTAGGTTTCCCTTGTAATAGGCCTGTAAGTGTTTATCTTACCTTTCAGTCCCTCTTCCAAGCAAAGCTCACCTGCATTTGGACGGATTGTTTTTTGCTGCTAGCGTCTAGCCTGGACCAGTCCTATTACCATCCTATCCTCATTCTCCCCCCCCCCCTCCTTTAAATTTCCCACGTTGGACCCTTATTTCCTGCTCCTACTCCCATAATGCCTTGTGTCATTTAAAACTCTTTTGAAGCTTCGTGCTCATTCTTTTCTACCTGCTCCTTCCTCGGCCCACTTCACACTACTGTCTGTACTGCAGAGGTGATGTACGAAAGCCATGGCTGCTAATTATTTGTTTGCTTCATAAAAGAAAGTCATTTGCTAATAAAGGTACCCACTACAATATGCTTTATTAATAGTAAGGAAGGACATGCACTGTGAACAACATTGCTATGGTTTTCTGCTTGTTCAATTAACCAGATGTTTCATCAGTGCATCTGCAGTTACATTTTCATGCGCTTTAGATTTAGCGGGAACGAGCGAGTAATGTTTACAGCATTGTGGTACATCATCTACCTCTTAAATCACCTGAGTGGCTTTTCAGTCTCAGTAAATCAATACTTTCATGTGTTATATAGTTGAGTGCAGATGTTCACGCATTGCATATGGCATATTTGACTGTTTCTGCTTTGTTTCTGAGTGGATTTTTCCTGAGTGAAGCATTAATTGGCCCTGACCTATTAAAGTAACCTGAGCCACCTCTAGTTTTGTTGTTATCCCTTGCTGTTTTGTACCATAGTGGCTAGATAGCCAATATTTCAATATTGTGCTGTTTATCCTTGTCTGCCATTCCTTAACATTGTCTTTGACACTACTACCTACTGAAAAGTGCATTTATACGTGCACGCTCAGGATTTAGGGTGAGGCATAGTGGCTAGGCAGATAATACTTTGATTTTATGCTGTTTGTCATATTTTGTGCTATATTTAAATGTTTCCTGTGATACCCCGGTAAGAACTGTTAGAGTAAAAATCAGTCGTATTGCTTTGGCTAACCGACTACCCACTCCTTCATGCAAAAATGGGACAAAGCTTGGAAGCTTTGGTCCAATACCAGACTTCCCTCCCATCTTCAGCAATATAAAGAACTTCGTAACCTCACTAAAAAAAATCCATCTACAAAGACAAAAAGAACTTCTATAACAACCCCGCAACCACTCACCTAGCCAACCCAACTAAGTTCTGGCATGCCATCAACCATATTCTTCACCCTGGCAACTGCTCCTCCCCTCAACCTTGTCCCAATAACTTCCCCCTTAGAAACTGCTACCAACTTCAATTCCTGTTTCATAGACACTATTAGCTAAATAGCTAACCAAAATAACTCCTACCCAAATTCCAGCCTCCCCTCCTACATCCACCGACCCCTTTCTCACCTTTTCTTACAAAACTGTATATGTATCAAAACCCTGCTACCAAAGCTCAAACCTTGCTCCCCCTCCATTGATGGCCTACCCTCTCTCTTTCTCCAAAAAGCTGCCACCTCACTTATCTTTCCCATCTCCGTTCTCGTTAACCATTCCATTACTGAAGCTAAAGTACCTGCAGTCTGGAAACAATTCTACACTTTATCCATCCACAAGGAAGGTAACTCTTCTGAACTTTCTGACATCAGGCCAATTGCTATCCTATCTCCTCTTTCCAAAATCCTGGACAAATGCATCCACAGACAAATCCTTTACTTCCTCCTTCAAGAGAACCTAATTACCCGTACTCAACGTGGCTTTCGACCTAAACATAGTACCTCCACTGCCCTTCTTTCCATTAACACTATATCTCAAGCTGGTGACCAAAACATACTGGTCTCATTTCTGTTTCTTAATCTCTCCAAGGCTTTTGAAACAGTTTCCCACCTTCTTCTTTTAACCAAACTCTCTGAACTTTATCTATCCACCTCCACCATTTCTTGGTTCTCTAGTTACCTCAGTGACTGTCTAAAATCTGTTAAATGGCTTTCTGCAACCTCTCCTGCTCTTCCTGTAAAAACAAGATGTTCCCCAAGGCTCCATCCTTGGCCCGTTACTGTTTTATTATCTTTACAAATCATTTGTATACCTCCTGCCCACAGTCCTCTCATCCAATATGCAGACTACTCTACAGTTATCACCATAGCAGATTCTCTTGATGACTTGAGTACTGCGTCTCAGAATTCCTTCCTAGCTATTGAAAACTGGCTTACCAATAGCCAGCTAATCCTAAACACCAAAAAGACTAAACTCCTCTTTTTTTAATCCCAGAATATATGACTCCTCTTAATCCTTTTCAATTTCATCCTCCAATAACATACCTATCACTGGAATTTCATACCAAGCTACTAGGGGTTATCATTGATGATTGTCTGAAATTCGACCTGCACATCCTTAACAGCATTAAGAAAACCTGCCATAAACTCGGGCTCCTTTACAGCAACAAAAAATTCATATTCAGTAAAGCCAAAACTGCCCTATCCCAAGCCTATCTACTCTATGGATCACAAATCCTCACCAACCTTCAAACCACTCTCCTAACAAAACTAGAATCTGCCTACAACAAAGTAGCTAAATTTGCCGCTGACCACTCCTACCACTCTCATCACTGTTTAGCTCTTAGAGTTAAACTGGCTAGAGCTTCCTTATCAACTACTTCATAAGTTCACTACATGTTGAATCTGTCCACCTTCTGTCTTAGTATTACTCCTCTGATCTCCCGCTGTACACCTTTACGGTCCCTCTGAAGCTCAGAACAAAACCTTATTTCTATCTACAAGCCCAAAACTAAAATAGGACAAAACCTTTATAGCTACTCCCCAGCCCTGTCATGGAATAAGCTCTCACTGGATATTCACAACATAAATCACTGACCTCTGTTCAGAATTGCTACTAAAGCTTTTCTGAACAATTCATGGATCTGTGGATGTAATCACTCTCCTTGAATACATAAATTGAATAGCCTACCCCTACCCCCCTTTTTCTTTCTCCCATATTTTTACTCTAAAACTACACATCGACTTAAACTTATTTAATCTTGATTTTTACTCTTCTAAAATGACTGATAACTATCTAAACCATGTTTATGCTTGAGACCTGCTGCTGTAACCAATGCTTGTCCTGTTAAGGAAATTGTACTCTCTATGATGTTGATATGTAATTGTTGATATGTAATTATTCTGTGTGATTTTAAAAGATACCTGTCACTACTTTATTTCTCATTTCTAGTATTATTGTATAACTAGTCTTGCTGTTGTATATTTGTCGTACTTAATTGTGGAACTTTTCTCCCTAGGCCTCTGCTGAAAAAAGGCTCTAGCTCAGTTGGACAAACCCGGTCAACAAACAAATAAATACCACAGCCTACCTAAAATACATGTATACATGCACACAAAGGATATATGTTGAGGCATAGTGGCTAGGTAGCAAATAATTAGGTTTTATGCTGTTTATTTTATTATTTCTTATTATTTAAAGTTGTCTAATTGATATCACTTTTTAGTCGTGCATTACAGTCTCCCTATTGCCTTAACAAGACCTGAGATGAGTACTTTCTGTAGCAAAGATGCAGCAAACAGTTACTGCCTTTATAAAAAAAGTTGCTTAATGTTTAGTTAACTTACAAATCTACACTGTGCTATACATACCATTTGCACAATGATTTTGTATGTTATAGTTGTTAAAATATAAATATTGTACTATCATAGTATCTCAATTCCCATCTATTGCTAAACTGCACCTTCACTCTCTCATACCCTCTCATCCCACTACTCTACCTGCTCCCCACCTTGCACTCACTATCCTACTATCTGTGTATCCTATCGCTGTCTCTTTCTTCCACCTGTACGACTAACCTATCTCTCTCCATTTTTCTGTCCAGACAAGACACCCAACCCTGCCGTTAAATCACTCTGAAGGTACAAACACCAACTAAGCTCCCAAAACTTAGAGAATCTGCTGCAAGCAACCTCCTGGATACCATAACTGAGCACCTGGATAGCCTTTTTAATAGCTATGTATGTGCACACAATACTGTTTATCTAACGCTACTATATTTACTGTAAACCCATGGTCCCTCATACATCACCTCTGCCCCTTTTAACCTCCTCGCTTCATATCTCCTGTTCATACCCCACCCAGCCTTCATGGTCACTTTTCCCTTCTATAAGTGTTAAGAATTCCTCTGCTCTGTTATACATTAACTAAATTTCTTGTTCTATTATTTACTGACCTGCCTGCAAATTCTCCCACTTTCCATCTCCCACCTCTAGCTACTCTCCTGCCACTAAGCTATACCTTTCTTCTTGTATTTTTCCCTTGTAATAGACCTTTAAGTGCTTATCTTACCTCTCAGTCCCTCTTCCAAACAAAGCTTACCTACATTTGGACTGATTGTTTTTTGCTGCTGTCTTCTAGCCTTGGCCATCCCATTCCATTCGCCCTAGCTACGCTCAGGCTCACTCTGCTCCCCTACCCTATCCCCATTCCCACCCACCCCCTTTCAGTTACATTTATTCTAACCAAAGCTCCAATCATGATCACAGATCCACCAGTCACACTCACATACATCATTCCCAACTACACCCCACTACACGTCATCAATTCACACATACTACCCATAAACTAATTAACTTCTTCCTAAGCTACCACTCCTCTGTCTTCTAGAACTTTAATGTATACCTAAGCCACCCCCCTACCTCCACTCTAACTCCAACACTATGTTGCTGACCTCTGACACTATACTCTTCATGTAATCTCTATCCATGTACCTCCTACTACAACTAACCTAACTGGAAAATACCTATGTGAACCACTATCCTATAGCTACTATAGCCCATCAAGCACCATCACTTACCAGCTTCTCAAACATATCCACTAACTTAATACTATGCTGAAAATAAAATATTTCCCACACCCCTTTATCCCTACTCCAACATCACTGCAATTTTAGCTCTAGATTGTCCAAAAGCAAAAAGATGACAGGAACCCAATTCTTTCCCACCCACAAATTCTACACTATCCCATTGTGGTGACGTAAAGCCCAACCCAGGTCCGAGCCCAACTCCTCCTGTCCAACCCAACTCCTATAAATCATTAAACTTTATAGCCATCAACCTCCATAGTATCGGAAACATAATACCTGAATTCCATTCCTGGATAGCTCGTAACAAACTTGACATCATAGCCACCACTGAGACATGGCTAAAGCCCTATATTAAAGATGCAGAATTCCTACAATCCAGCCTTTGCTTGTGTTAGATCTGACCGACCTCGGGGGGAAAAAAGGTGAAGGATTTTGTCCGTTATATCCTAACACCTTCTCCATTATATCATACTCTAAGCATATCCCACAATTCTCCTTTGCTGAAATATTAGTATCCTTACTTAGAATAAACAATTGCAAAAGCCTATGTATTATACATTCCCCCTGGCAATAACATTCCTATCTTAGAGGAAGTATTTGCTTAAGCATCAAACAGTATAGAAAATGAAACTTGCCATCTTAGGGGAAATCAATATTAATTGGCTAGACATCTCCCACCAAAAACCTGCCTCCAATATCAGTCTATACACTTTCACCCAGCTAATTAACAACATAACTAGACCAAACAAAAAAAAACAACAGTGGCTGTGTCTTGGACTGAATTTTGGTTTCTGACCAAAGTAAGACTGCATCTAAAGGAGCTCTCCCCAGTAGCATAAGCAATCACTTACCTGCCTTCATACTTCAAAAAACCACCCCATCAGTTAGCAAACACTACTACAAACAAACTAGAGAACTTTCCCATTTCTGCCCCACCACATTTAACAGCACTGTGCAGTGCATTAGTTGGAACGTATTGAAATTCTTCCTTCCCCTAGATGAGGCTGTGGAATTCTTTAATCCTACATTCCTCAAGGTCCTAAACAAGCAAGAACCATTTATTCGAAGGGGTAAAAGCTAATCACTGCACCTGGCTCACAAAACCCTCTCAACAGCTCATGACTACAAGGGATAAAGCATGGAAACACTGGCAAAAATGTCTCTGACGTAACAAAATACAAACAACTACGTAAGCAAGTAAAGCAACTAGTCATAAAAGACAAAAATTATCACTACCTTACTGTACAAAACCACCATAAACAAAACCCCAAAAAGTTTTGGAGCACCATCAATTCTTTACTAAACCCAGGGTCAAATAACAATCCTTGCCCAAACCCTGACAGAATACCCACAGAAATAGCTACACTCTTTTTAACTCCTGTTTCATCAACACTATTGCCAATCTAGCTGCCACCTTTCTTCCCCACCCACCCTGTCAACATACCCTACTCCACCTTCCACCAACTTCTCTCTTTCACCTATCCCTACCAACACAATAAAAAAGCTACTTCAAAAACTCAAACCTTGCACCAACGCCCCAGACAACCTACCTCCCAAGTTCCTACAAATTGCTGCCAGTTCCATAGCCTGTCTCATCAGCATACTTATTAACAGATCTATTCTGGAATCCTACATGCCCACTATCTGGAAAAAGACATACATTCTGCCTCTACATAAGGGTGGCACAAACACTGACATCTCCAACTTCCGACCTATCACTATCCTCTCACCCATCTCTAAGATTCTGAAAGAATGTATACATACCTAACTTCTTCACTATGTGCTTCACAGCCACATCCTTTCTCCCACTCAGCATGAATTTCGGCCAGGTCATAGCAGTACTACGGCTCTCCTATCCTTCTCCAACACCATTAACCAGGCCCAAGATGGTGGAAAAGTTTGTCTCCTCTCTCTTTTTAGACCTCCCCAAGGCCTTTGATACAGTCTCCCACCTCTCCTTATCGCTAAACTGGCTAGGATAAGGAATCTCATCCCCTTCTGTAGAATGGTTCTCAAACTGCCTCACTAGCAGGCAACAATCAACCAAATGGCAAAATCCATTCTTTCCTTTCCTTGATACAATAGCAGGTGTTCCTCAAGGATCTATACTAGGGCCCTGCTTGTTCAGCATCTTTATCAGTAACTTCCACACCTCTCTTACACAAAATACTGTCATCCAATATGCAGATAATTCTACAGTCATCTGTGCTGCCAACTCACAATCTGAACTACTCCAGCTCTCACAAAACACCCTCCGTACTACAGAGTTATGGATGTCTAATAACCATCTTACCCTAAACCCCAATAAAACTAAACTGGTTCTTTTTCAACTCAAAAAATCTACTCCACTAAACAAGGAAAATTTTACCATCCAAGCCAAAAACAGCACTATAATTGAAGTATTGCCACATACCAAACTGTTAGGCATCATCATAGATGACAATTTGACATTTTACCTGCACATTCAAACTAATATTAAAAAAAACACGCCAAAAACCTGGGCACTCTCTGTAAACATGAATACTTCATCAACCACTCCGCAAAACTCTCTCACATGTTCCTTCCTTCTTCCATCACTTCTTTATGGTGCACCTCTCCTGACCAATATTCAGGCCTCTCTGAAATACAAATAGTTTCATGTTGCAACAAAATCGTTAAATTTGTAACAAATGCAAATTATTCTCACCACTGCTCATCACTACAACTACTAAACTGGTTGGAACTACTACATTGTCTGACACTGGCTCATTTAACCACAGCACACACATTTATTTATAAAACATCTAACTGCCCTCTTTGTCTTCTTTACTCACACAGTATCATCCAAATAGACCTCTCTGGTCCAGTAACCAACTGCTCCTAAATTTAGTGAAACCCACCCATACAGCAGGACAAATGCACTACTCCTACACTGTAGCTAAACTATGGAATCATCCCCCACCATCAATAAGGTCCATCAGCAGTACCCTTCTCTTTGAGAATTCCCTGAAACAACATATTTCCTCACTGTGGCAGTGCAGCTGCACAAAGGCTGTAGTTCTTATCTGAACCTCCCTCTCCACTCACCTCTTCTTGCTCTGTATGTCCCGACACGTGTATTTCACTGCTCTGATGGAATCTTCTTCTACACTCACTCACGCTATATTAAAGCTATACCTTTAACTGCTCTTATCGCTAGACTTGTGTTCCTAAACTCCTAAACTTCTCTTCTTATGGTTTAACCTTCAACCATACCCCTATTGCCCATCTTGGCAATAGCCCTAACTCTCAAAACTCCACCTAGTTATAACTGTCTCATCTTACCTAAAATTCACACCTACTACTACCTTCACCATCTGGATCTACTGCATATTATGTATATGGTATTGTTAAAGGCTGTGATCTAGCTCTCCAGTGACTGTTTTTTGTATTGAACTACTGTATGTTTTCCAGAATATGCTGTCTATTAATTCTCTGCTGTATGGTGCTGTACTGAATTTGTAATATGCTGCACATTTGCAGTGTATCCTTATAGTATATGTATATGGTTTTGTATTGAACTACTGTATGTTTTTCAGAATGTACCGTTAGTTCTCCGCTGTATGGTGTTGTACTGAATTTGTACTATGCTGCTCATTTGTAATATAGCCTTATAGTATATGCAATTGTTTGAAGCATTTTATGCTATATGTACTGTGTAATACTTATTCTCTGTTTATGGAGCTTTTCTTCTCGGGCCTTCACTGAAAATGGGCTCACCTTGGCCCAGTGGACTATCCCAGTAAACAAATGCAAGTAAATAAATAAAGTTGCTGTTGCCTGTGTGGGGTGGCCATGGGTCTTTTGATCTAAATGGATACTAGAGGGAAGCACAGATGAAAGTATTTTTTATTCATGAAGATTCCCAAGGTGGAAATAGGTAGCTTGGGCATTAGTTCAGTCAGCAGGCCATGATCCACAGATGATGTAGATACAAATGTTGAGGTCATGGCAAGAATTTTAAAATAAATAATAGTACATAAGTGTATCATAAAGAAGCTTGCAGTAGACTCATGGAGGTCCCTTGTGGGGACTGGGTTGAAAGGTATCCTGAATTGATGTACTGGAGTCGGTTAGTATAAATTATAGCATTTATTCTATGGCCTATATTTCACCAGCAATTTAAGATGCATTAATTATTTCATTTATAGTAGCTTGAAAAAAAAGGTTTGTAGTAGTTGTTTTTAAAAGAAACAGTAGGTTTACATGAATTGGGCATGTTGGGAGTTTGAGGCATCCTAATTGGAAGCCAGATTTGTTTAGTGATGACATTTTCAGATATTTGAGGGAGTCACTAAGAGTGAGGTTTGAAGAAGAATGGAAAAGAAAATGGTCAGTAATAAAAGGCTTGACTCCCGTAGTGATGGGCGAGAGTGTATCAGGCTCCAAAAGTATGCTACATATCAGAAATTCTGGATGTTTGGAAATGCATCTGCAAATATTTTTACACTCCTGGTAGATTTCAACATGTCTTAATGTTTGAGTATTGTTGGAGGTGTGCGGATGGTACCAAAGGAAAATGTTTTGAGTATTCCAAAACTGATATTACCAACCACTTTGGTAAAATAATAGCCTTTCAGCAGAAGAGTTAATTTTGGGTCTACTTGATTGAGATTTGGCCAAACATGAGTGTCTAGTTAGGATCAGTGCCTTTTATCTGTTAATAGAGTAATTATTGGTAAATGGAAAAAAGTAAACCCATCCAAGATAAAATAACGGTATGGCTGTAGACTTCCAAGATGGTTGCACACTAAATAACAGCTTAATTCTACCTCTCCCATTGTGAAAAAAGAAACTTAGCAGAGAAAGCCAGTGTATGTGGATTTCTGGATAAATTTCAGTAACTGGCGAGTAAGTGTACTGCTTGGATGCCAGGAAAAAAGAAATGCAGAGGACTTTATGGAAAATCTGCTACAAAAGGTGACAAAAAACACTGGGAAGAATATTGCAACTGCTCAGCAAAAAACAGTACAAGCTCCACACACGACTTCCAGTAACCACGAGGAAGGTGTAAGGCAACTGCACACAGTCCTGACTAAAATAAATGAAACACTGATGGAGTGCATCAACTCAAACAATAAAAGGATGGAAAATGCAAGATGCTTTAAACAGATATTCAGATAAGGTGATCAAACTGCAAAGCTCAGAGTCTGCTGTACCCATGAAGCTGGAAGGAACAGAGTACATTAATTTAAGAAAGCACAAATAAGCAACTGGACTGGTGTTCCACAACAGGAATTGTTAAGTGAAAAGGGCGCATCATGTATGTGATCCAAATCTGACCATGAGAAAACAACTTAGACCTTTAATAGTAAAGATGCAATATTACAAGCAGAAGGAATCGATTCTGAAAAAAACTGTGGCAGAAGGACAAAGTAGTAAAAGTAGGAGAGAGCAGAGTGTTTGTGGAGAATGACTACTTGTATACCAGGCAGAAAATGAGTAAATGTATTCCATTATTCAGGGAATGTTGAGAGGTGGTCATGAGTCAAGCTACTGTACCCAGCTATCTTTAAAATATTTTTTCCCTGTAGGAACAAAATAATTTTTGATGAAGTACACACCAAGGAAGAAATACAAAAGTCTGTCAAACAAAATGTGAACTGTGAAAACAGAAGGATAGTCTGCTTCTTGTTGTCTGGTAATAAATAACGTGGAGAGACTGTGCCAGTGAAACTTTTTCCAGTGTTTCAACAGAAAATGCTTGAGAGAGGGAAAAGAGCTTAAGAGTTGACTAGAAGAATCTAGAGTACACTGGAAATGAAGCAGAGACAGGGTTTGGGAGATGGAGATGAACAGGAATAGAACAAGAGAATCTGGCAACATTTGAATTTCTTGGACTTTGCATATACTTTAGAATTCCATACAAGTTTAATAAAGTTAACTAAGTAAAATAATTTATTTTCTTAATACTGCTATTTCGACAGTGCAGTTTTTTTGCATATTATAAAGTACATTTTTTTCAGTTTTAAGAAATGTAGGCACTGCAGTGTAAACAAAAATCTGGTTAAAAGAGCATACCAAAAAGTGTGCTTTTTCTCATTTTTGCATAGGGGAATGACTGGTTTAGGGCCATTAGCTTAATCTAGTAACAAGTTTTAGGTAAAGCAAGTAAATTAAAAAGAAAATGAAATATTATAAGGCTTTTTTTTCTAGTTAATTATATGCTTGGCAGTTTTGTGTGGTTTTCATGCCTCTAGTAGATAATCTGATAAAGCGTAATGGCTTGGAAAAAAATGTTTTCTGAAAGCATTCAGGTGTTTTCCCAACTGAGAAAGTTATAAAGACAAAACAGACCCAGACGGCAATTAATAGAACCACAGGCTGTACCATGCATCTTAGCATGAATAACCTTTCTATTAGGATATCTCAAAGTTGTATGTGTGGCTGTCAGTTTGGAACATTTTCTTCCCATTAGAGGGTAAAACTTCAGTATTCGATATTTGAAGGTGTACATAGTTTTGTGTGCTAAGTTAATAGATTTTAGAGGGGTGTTGGGAGAGTATTTGTATTTTTGTTTGTGGGTTTTCATTAAAACAGAAATTCTGTAAGATTAACATAGGCTCAAATGGAAATGACAAGAAACTGCGTAAACTATTAACTTGCCAAACAGTACATACATGTAACACAAAAGCTGGAACTAGATTTTTAACAAAAAAGCTGTTACATATAAAAGATAGGAATAATATTTTTTATAGAATATGATGGTTTCTGTAATGTGTATAAACATGAATGGTCTCACAAATACAAAAAAGAGAGTAGTGAACTATATTAAAAATGTAGAGGGCAAATAGCTGTGCTACAGGGACATACTTGGAAATAACTGAACATGTGAATTTGATAAAGAAAGGTTTTCAGAATGGTTATTCAGTGGAATACTTAGGGCAAAGGAAGATAGAAGTGCTTATATTAATTGCAAGAGGAGTTCCATTAGTGATAGAAGAGGATAAAAGAGGCAATAATGGTAGATTTGTATTGCTAAGGAGCTTCTGGCAATGGAGGAGGATTATACTGGCATGTATTTGTATTCCACTGAAAACTGCTGTAATGGAGCTTAAAAAAATTCTAGAACAAATATTCAGCTTTCAGCAAGGAATATTATTTATACATGGAGACTGGAATTTGATTTTCAACAGTGAAGATGTGTCTGGGGTCCCAGAAGGGAAAATATAACAAAGGAGGGTAGATTTTTAAAGAAATGTATGAAAATATTTGGCATGCAAGATGTGGGTTCAGTACTAGGAGTTCCAAGTAAATTTACATATTATTCCCAAAGATATAAAAACTGGGCTAGGCTAGATGAAATTTACATTTCCACAGGAACATGTATAGTTAATTAAAGGTCTTGATATGCACCCAGTAACTATTTCAGTTCATGTGCCAGTAATAACTAAAATAAAAAAAGCAAGGTAATGAAATGAAAATGAGGCACTGGCGCTTTCCTACCTATCTGTTGAAAAGAGAGGAATTTAAGGAATGGGTAGTGGAGGTCATTTAGGAGCTGTTCAAGAGTATAGAAATTACTTCTGAAAATATAGCTAGGGAGTGCGATAAAATTAAAGTGGAGTTTAAAAATAGGGTGGGAATAAAAGAAAGGGAGATGTGGTTAAGACGTAAGAAGAGTTATTTTGAGAGACTGACGTGTTCGTTTTGCAAAACAGGAGGAATCTCGCAGAACAAGAGGACGATCAATTGCAGAATACTAAGAAAGTAAGGGATTACCTCGATATACATACATTTAGAAAGATTGCCGTTAAGCAACTGTTTTTTTTTTTATAACGGAGCACAAAAACCTTTAGCACAACAACTCTGACAATAGAAAGCAGTAAGGGCTGTTGCCAAGCTTAGGGAGCCTATAACAAGTAAGGTAACAAAGAGTTCATTTATAGGTATTAGAAATATTTTGGAAATTCTGTGGAAGTCCGCATAAAGCAGAGAAATATGGAAATCAAGAAAAGATACAAATGGAAATGTTTTTGGAAGAATTCAGTATACCAAGGTTATAGGTAGATGAGTCAAAATTACTGAGGGTTAGGATAAGAGGAGATGAGATGAAAATTATGCATCACCAATCTGCAAGAAAGCCCCCAGGAATAGATAGCATTCTTATTTAAGTTTGCAAGATAGGAGGGAGAAAACTGCTAAAGATCTGGAAGGTTTTGTTTAACTGTATTTTAAGAGAAGTACCAACATCCTGGAAGAAAGCGGTAGCAGCTGTAATACCTAAAGAGGATAAAGATCCATTAGATCCAGTTTCAAACAGGCCCATTTCAATAGTAAACTATGATTATAAAGTTTTCATGTTCTAGAATGCCTAAAAGAATGGCAAAAGTAATGCCAAAATTGATAGATACGGATCAGTGTGGTTTTTGTGGAGGGGAGGCAAACATTTGACAACATTAACAGAACTTTGATACATAAGGAAGCAGAATGTAAGAAAATACCATTGTTAGTGGGTCTTGATGCAGAGAAAGCATTTGACATGGCAAGCTGGAACTTTTATGAGCAGGGCATGGAAGCATTTGCATTTCCTGAAAAAATTCCAAGATTGATTAGTATGATGTATGAGGGATCGGAGGTGAAAATTGAAGTGGGTGGGGTCATCTCTGATAATTTCTGCTTGAGCAGAGGAAACAGACAGGGGTGGCTTTTTCCCCTTTCTTTGCATTATATTTAGAACCATTGGCAAAGAGAATAAGGGACTCAGAAATTCAAGGATTTAATTGGTATGGTAGTTAAGAAAACTGGTTCTATACGCAGATGATATTTTATACCTGAAAAAAACAGAAACGGACATCACGGTGTTGTGGAACATTTTGAGACTGTTTCAAATCTTTTCAGGATACAAAATGAATGCAGCTAAAACAAAGGCAATAGCAGTACATTATGTACCCACAAATGAATTGGTTCAGAAATATCCATATTTATGGGGACATGATGTGATAAAATGAAGCATTTAAAAGTGGGGATTAAAAATGATTCTAGCGTGGCAGGATATGTGGGAAGAGACTAAACAAAAGATAATACATAAACTGAGATAATGGAATGTTTGTTATATGGATAGTAAGATACAAGCAGTTAAAATGTTTTTAGTCCCATTTGTCTTGTACACAGATCAATAGCCGCAGTGGTTTTTGATTGTTAGAACTATTAGGCTAGTCATGTCTAAAGATACTAAAGAAGCGAAGCCTTCGGGCTTCAAGAAGTGTGACGGTTGCAGCCAGAAAATGCCCCCTGACAGATGGACACCACCAGTGTGTATTGTTTGGGTGCAGTCCATCTACAGGAGTCCTGCTCTTTCTGCCATGCTTTCAGCGCCAGGGTTTTATTGCAGAAAAGAAATAAGTTGATTGTTGGGGGATTATTGAAGTTTCCTTTTTCTGAGGCATTAGAAGGAAAACAGAGTTCCTCCAAATCCCCTCACCAGTCTCAATCCGCTAGATCTGACAAGTCTTCAAAGAGACCTGCTTCCACAGCTTCAGAATCTGAACAGTCTAAGAAGCAGGCTAAGGAATCATCCATAGACCCAAAGGCTTTTGGGCCTGAAAAGGCTACCTCTTCAGTTCCACTGATTATTTTGGAGCTGACAAGAGTATTGCATGTGGAGCCGGACTCCTTAGTCTTACACTTGCTTATTTTGCAGTCCATTAAATCCTGTCCTCTCGGTCCTCCAGGAGTCTTTCGGATGACGATGTGGAGCGAGTGGTCAAGAGATTGTTAGAGACATTGGTGCTGGACAAAATTCTGTTGAGCTCAGCCCAGAAGGATCCGGGTCCCGCAACCTTCACTTCCCCTTCTCCGATTCTCCTATGACCCAAGTGGTGGCTTCGGAGCCAGTGTGTTTGGATTTGATTGTAGTGGAACCATCAGGACCAGGTTCCACTTCGGGATCTTTTATCCCGATTTCCGCTCCGACCTCATCGGTGCCATCGTCTATTGAGGGGTCTAGGGGCCGACGCTCACCCATCGGGTCCAGGGAGGAGAGCTGGGTTGGACAGTTGTCCAAAATGATTCTCCCTGTTGGGGCTTCAGTGCAGGTGAGCTTGACTCCTACATAGGCCACGGAGTCCACCGCCTTGTTTCAGGGGGAGTCTCCTGGTTCCTCAGAGTTCCCTTGGAAGAAGGGCTATGATGCTTTTGAGGTTATGAGGAGAGTGGTGTCACCCCAGACGGCTCCACTCTCAGATCCAAACACTCTTCCCCCAAAAGCGCCAGAGTCTGTCTCTTTACCACCTCTCCCTCCCAAGTGTGCAGACCCGAAGTCCCAGGGCACCCCACTGGGTGCAACCATCTCTTCCGAAACCTCCTCAGAGTACCCTTCGGAGGAGGTCCCACGGAGGAGAACATGTAAGAGGAAACATCAAGACTCCTATGGGGAGTCTATCACTTCAGACACTGACTTTGATTCAGAAGGGTCCCCACGGTCACCCTCTGAGGATGTCTCCTTTGCGGGCATACTAGAGATCCTAAAGCAGAGAGGTGGCTGGAAGTCCATCAACCCTTCTGAGGATGAATCCGTGTACCCTGGAGGCTTTTGGGTCTCACCCTTCCATCTCTTGGGTGACTCCCACCTTTCGACCAGCTCCTGAATGTAGTCAGTCAGAACGTGTGGGGTTGTCCAGAGTCTGTGGAACCTGTTCTGAGGAAGCCAAATAAGTTTAATACAGCATCCTCTGACAAGGAATTCCTCATAAAAGGTGTCCCAGTAGATACTATGGTGGTGGCAGCAGCCACCAAAAAGGAATTGTCTGAGACTTCCTCATCTGTCCATCCGCTGAATAAGGGATCTCGTACGATGGGCAGGTATGGAAAGCATGTGTTCTTGTCAGCAGCCTGTCCTCTTAGGTCGCTGAACTGTTTGACCCATTTTACTAGACTTCAGAGTTGAAGGAGTTAGGAGATACCCTCCAAGGTTCCACAGCTGCGGAGGTTTCAGACAAGGTGACCTGTCAGCTTTCTACCTTAAATTCGGTGGTAAACTCCTCCATGCAGCTTATCTCTTATGTGGCCGATGGCGTGAGTAGGGCAGTAGGTACATGAATCTCCCTAAGGAGACATCCTGGATGCACTTATGCAAGTTTGCAGAGACCTTCAAGTCTTCCGTTATCAGTGCCCCATTCAGTGGCTCGTCCTTGGTCGGGCCAAAAGTGAGAGAGACCAGGTGCGAGCAAGAGGGAAAGACTCTTTCTGCCTTGGGAGTCCGTTTTTCACTCCCTACTAGGCCTTACCCCAAAGGCCAGAATGGGGGGGGGGGATATGGTTCCATAAGTCCCAGATAGCCTTTGCAGATGGACGTGATGATTCTTCCCCCAGTGGCAGAGGGGAAAACAGCAATGGAAGATGCTGACTTCACAAAAGGGTGGGGGGGGGCACAAAATTAGGGCAACAGGGATACATTCTTTGGTAGGCCCTTCCAGCGCTCCTGAAAGGACGCCCGCCTGTCCACCTCTGGAGGCAGTTGGGGGTCACGTGTCACTGTACCCAAAAGCCTGGCTAAACATAAATGACAAATGGGTACAAATGATCATATCCAGAGGGTGCTGTATACCCCTTTCCTCTCCCCCTTTAGAAAAGAGGTCAGTCCCGAATGTTCCACCCAATCAGAGGGACCAGGCAACCCTAGAAGTTCAAAGGTTGCTAGAAAAATGAGACCTCCAAAACATCCCCACAGGCCCAATTGGATCTGGAGCTTACTCAAGGTTCTTTTTAGTCCCAAAAAAGACAGGGAACTGGAGGCCCATTTTGGATCTCAGCAGACTAAACAAATCTGTAAAAAAATCAAAGTTCTGGATGGTGACACTGCAGTCAGTACTCTCCTTTCTGAGGAAAGACAATTGGATGTGCTCGATAGATATCCAGGATGCTTACTACCATATAAAGATGGACAGGCGATCCCAGAGTCACTTACACTTTCAGCTGGGAGTCGGTCATTACCACTTCCGAGCTCTGCCCTTTGGTCTCACTACAGCTCCCAGAGTGTTCATCAAATGCATGGCAGTAGTTACGGCTCACTTGAGGCATCTTGGATTCCAGGTGTTTCCGTACTTGGATGACTGGCTCCTAGCCGCCACCACTGAGCATCTGCTTCCCAGAGCAAGAGACACCACCATCCACCTTTGCTCTCAGCTAGGCATTGCAATAATTTTTGAAAAGTCTGTCTTGTTGCCATCACAACATATTATATTTATAGGAGTAGACTTAAGCACAAGAGAAATGGTAGACAAACTTCCTCCCGACCGGATACAAAAACCCTATGCCAACAAGTACAAAACCTCCTGACAAAGAAGAATGTACAAGCAAAGGTTGTTCTATAGATCTTGGGTACAGTGGCGGCAGCGATAACCTTGGTACCGCTCACACGCTTATACATGAGAGCTCCCCAGTGGCTACTTTTTGCACAGTGGTCAATGCAGGAGCTGCCCATGTCCCGCAAGAATATCATAATTGAATCCTGCAAGAGATACCTGTGCTGGTGTCTTCATTTTACTCAGGTGGTTCTGTGCAGACAGTTCATCCCCCCACAACCAATAGCTACAGTGACCACAGATGCTTCCCAGATAGGGTGGGGGGGCATTATCTGGGGAAGACTGTCCAAGGAGTTTGGCAGGAATATGAGAACCACTTGCATATCAGTGTCCTAGAGATGAGAGTAGTGCTGTTGGCATTGCAGGCATTTCACAACTCCCTTCCAATAGGAATGACTGCAGTCAAGTCGTGTGGTATATAAACAAACAAGGAGGAACCAACTCTTACCCCCTATGTCAAGAGGCTCAAAGAGTATGGCAGTGGCATTCTCTTCCCAGCACTTTCTAATAGCAACACATATCCCGGGGAAATCCAGCATGATTGCAGACAAACTCAGCAGAGCTATTCTAATGCCTCATGTGTGGTCCCTGAAACAGGAAATTGCAAAACAGATTTTTTGCAAGTGGGGCCAGCCGTGCTGTGACCTTTTTGCCACGTCCATGACCGCCATATGCAACAGTTGCTTTGCCCTGATCCTCCCTCTGGAGGAGTCACCAAGGGATGCACTTGTACACAATTGGCCCCGGGTCTCCTTTATGCCTTCCTTCCATTTCCCTTGATCCTCAGAAAGCCAACACATTGAGAAGCAGGTTAATACTCGTAGCCCCATACTGGCCTCGTCAAATTAGTTTCCCTTTCCTATGGCCCCATCTACAAGATGATCCATGGATTCTGGACCCAGTTCCAGAGCTCCTGACTCATCCATCAGGGCGCTGCATCCCTCGCTCACAACCCTCAAACTGACAGCTTGGCTGCTCCACTTCCACTCCTAGCCAGGCTTCCAGATATATACCTCACTGTGAAACATATTCTGATCTCATCCCATAAGACAACAACTAGAAAGCTTTACATTAGCAAATGGAAACGGTTTTCTTGTTTGGTCTCTCAACAATTTCATTGATCTTTTCACGGCCCCTGTAACTTGTATTTTAGACCTTTTAGCAAAACTCTTCAATGAAGGTGCAGCAACAGCTTCTATAAGAGTTCAATTGGCTGCTCTTTCAAACTACCATATTGGAGGAATGGGATTCAAAATTATGTCCAGTAGACTGTGCAAAGCCTTTTTGAGAGGTACCTTCTTGCTAAGGCCCCCAGTAAAAGGACCACCAGCTCCTTGGGACCTCAATCTGGTATTGTCCACTCTAATCCTGCCACCATATGAAGCAGCTTCATCTTGTCATCTGAAGTTTCTAACGTGGAAAATGGTCCTTTTGGTGGCCGTCACGCCAGCTAGGCGGGTATCAAAACTCCAAACATTGCCTATACGTCGCCCCCCCCCCCCACTTGGTTTTCCATAGAGACGGAGTTTCCCTGAGAACTTATCCATCATTCTTACCCAAAGTTTGCTCCAAGGCAAACTTCACTCAGTCTATTGATTTACCTGTTTTCTTCCCAAACTATTGCAACAAGGCAGAATATAAATTACACCAATTGGATGTACATAGACAATTACATTTCTATCTGGACAGAACAAAATAATTCAGGAAATCTGTTCAACTGTTCGTATCCTTTTCAGATAAAAAAAAAGGGTGCCCCAATATCCAAAGTCACTCTCTCAAAGTGGCTTACTGATGCCATTACCTATTCATATACTTCCCAAAATAGACAACTGCCTGGAAAAATAAAAGGTAATTTAGCAAAAGCCATGGCAACATCAGCTGCTTTTCATTCTAGGCTACCTATGGAGTCAATTTGTGCTGCAGCGACGTGGGTAAAACCTCATACCTTTAGCACTCATTACAAAGTAGATTTGGCCTCCCGGAACAGGGATTCCTTTGGAGCCACTGTTCTGAAAATGTTGTTCCCTTGAGTCACCCAAGAAAGAAGGTGCTGGGGACGCTATCCCAACCAATAAAGAATGAAGGCGAGATAGGACAACATAACATAAAGAAGTTATGTACTCACTGTAACATTCCATGCTTGCTGTCCATCTCGCCTTCATTCTTGCATCCCACCCTCCTTCCCCAACCTTCCCCTCTTGGAGGATCGAGAGGTCTCCGTTGGATTTGGAACTTATGATGTTAAGTTGTCTGTCTCACCTTCGTTCTTGCTGTTTGGGTTCAGAGCCGATCCTTGGCTCCAACTCTGCCATCTTCTATAGCTCGAGAGCTGTTTACTGGCACAAGGCTACCCCTTATCCCAGAATGACCAGCGTCGGCTACCCAGATCTCATTTGCCGCTTCAGCTGTGAGGTTGCTTCCTAACTGGCTCAGCCTTAGTATAATCTTTTTGATATTATATATTGTTTTTTTCTTGAAAGTTCGTCAAGTAATTGTCTTTTTAGTATGTAGATAATATCCCTTTATCCTTTTTTCGCGTTCTTGTGTACGTTAGCTTTGTTGGTCGTCGCTCCATATCTCTCAGGCCTTCTGTTCCCTTGAACTCGTTTAAATTAGAGTCCCCCCCCCCCCCCCCCGAGGACAGCCATTTAAATTAGGGACTTTCCTTCTATTCTTTAACTGTAAAAAAAAAATAAAAAATAAAACTCTATTTGTTCTTGTTTTATAGTTTTTCATTATTATTTGTTGTGTGGTTGTTGTTTTCTATAATGTCTAAAGATACTAAGGTACCTGGCTTCAAAAAGTGTGACTCATGCTGTCAGAAAATGTCTCTGACAGATGGGCACACTAGTTGTGTTTGTTTGGGCACTGTTCTCCTGCAGGACTCCTGTTCTATATGTCATGCTTTTAGTCCAAGGGTCCTGCAGGAGCGCAAAAACAAATGAATCCTTCGGGGATTATTGACGAATCAGGATTCTCCGGCTAAAAGTTCTCAGCCAGTGAAATCCCCTAAGTCTGTCAAGCCATCGGCTCCACCTTTGGAGCAGACTACTTTACTTGACCAACCAAGTATGTCGGTACCGGCTGGCACTGAGTCCATCCACTCGGCACCACAGTCACCTTTATTACAGAGTGAACGTAGCCATCATTCTTCCCACTCACTCTCGATCCTATAGATTAATCGGATCATGAAGTGGAGAGACTAGTAAGTAGGTTGCTTAAGTCACATGCACTGGCAAAAATTCTGTCCAGCCCACCTCAACAGGTATCGGCTCCAGCTGCCTCTATTTCTATACCTCCTCCGACTACTTTTAGCTCGGAGCCGGAGACAGTGGATCCACAGGCAGCAGAACTTTCGGTGCCGATCATCATTTCTCCTTCGGTTCCGATGTCGGCTCTGATTACCTTGATTGTACCTTCTGTCCGAGGGATCTGGACGCCGAGGCTCTCTCGTCTGCTCCGAGGGGGGGAGTGGCATCGGACCCTTGTCCGACCCCGTTCTCCCCCTCGGAGCTTCGGCGCAGGTGAGCTCAGCTCCAACATCGACCTCGGAGCCGTCACCCTCGACGCGGAGAAAAACTCCTGTTTCTTCAGAGCCAGAGCTTTCTCTGCCTAGAGATTGGGACGATTAGAGGTAATGCGGAGTATGCTGTCCCCTGAGACAGCTCTACTGCCAGCTCCATCGGCTCCTCCCCCCGTGGTGTCTGTGCCAACCTCTACTCCTCCTCCAGACCCCAAGTGTAGGGAACCTATGCCCCAGGACACCCCATTGGGTGATCCCTCTTCTTCCGAAGCGTCACCTGATCACTCAGATTAGCCTCCCCAGAAGAAGTGCAAGAGGAAGCACATAGACTCCCCTGAGTCTGTCACTTCAGATACAGACATGGATGAATCGGAAGGGTCCCCATGGTCTCCCTCTGAAGAGGTTTCCTTTTCGGACATCCTTGAAATGCTTAGGTAGAGGAGGGACTGGACTACCCTCGCCCCTACCTAGGACAAGTCCGTATACCTGGATGCATTTGGTTCCCGACCTTCCACCTCCTGGGTATCTCCTCCTTTCGATCCACTCATGTCTGTAGTGGCTCGAAAGGCTTGGTCAGCTCCAGATTCTGTGGAACCTACTCTGAGGAGACCAAATAAATTCATTACAGCCCCCCAGGACAAACAATTCCTCTCCAAAGGTGTGCCCGTTGATGCCATAGTGGTAGCAGCAGCCACCAAGAAAGAGTTAGCAGAGACCTCTTCATCTGTCCATCCTCCGAACAAAGAGTCTCGGATGATGGACAGATATGGAAAGTGAATGTTTGCTTCAGCGACCTTTTCAATGAGGTCCCTGAATTATCTATGCCATTTTACACGTCTTCAAAGGGATCTCCTGAAAGAGCTTGGAGATACCCTTCGAGATCCTGCAGCTGAGGGAGCACCAGCCAAAGTAGCTACTAAACTTGCGGCTCTTAATTCCATAGTTAACTCCTCCATGAGACTGATTTCCTATGCAGCTGATGGAGCGAACAGAGCCACAGGGACAGGCGTGGCTCTCAGGAGACATGCTTGGATGTGGCTGTGTCACTTTGCGGTACCCTTTCGAGCATCCTTCACCAATACTCCCTTTGATGGCTCTTTTCTCTTTGGGCCTCAGGTGAAAGACACGTTGACCAGGTGTGAGCAGGAAGGTAAGACTCTCTCCAACATGGGAGTCCGTTTTTCCACTCCTTCCAGACCTTATCCCAAGGGTCAGAAGAGCAGAAAAATGTGGTTCCGAAAATCCCGGGGACACTTGCCTGACACATGTGGTGATTTTTCCCCCGGGGCAGAGGGGGAAACAACAATAACAGACGCCGCCCTCGTGGCAGAGGGGGACCGCAAAACCAGGGTGACAGAGGAACTTTGTCTGCCAAACCCTTCCAGCATCCCTGAAGGGTTGCCCGACTGCTCACCTCTGGAGGCAGTCGGGGGAAGACTTTCGCTGTACCCAAAAGTCTGGCAAAATATAACAAGAGACAGATGGGTACTATCCATCATATCCGGAGGTTACAAAATTCCCTTCCATCAATCCCCCATAGAATCGAAAAAGCCCATCCCAGATGTCCCACCCAATCTAAGGGATCAAGCAGTCACAAAAGTTTCAAGACTGCTAGAAAAAAGAGCCATTCAAGAAGTCCCCGCAGACCAACTAGGATCCAGAACTTACTCAAGATTCTTTTTAGTACCAAAAAAAGACAGAGGACTGGAGACCAATATTGGATCTCAGCTAATTGAACAAATCTGTACAAAAAGAAAAGTTCCGGATGGTGACACTGCAGTCCATTTTCCCTTTTCTGGGTCAGAACAATTGGATGTGCTCGACAGATCTTCAGGACATGTACTACCATATCAAGATGGACAGGCGCTCCAGGAGATTTCTTCCGCAAATGGGGACAGCCTTGCTGCAACCTATTTGCCACTCCTCTCAACAACAAATGCAGCAGCTACTTCTCCCTACTTCCTCTTCCAGGTCATATACCCAGAGATGCTCTAGTCCACGGTTGGCCTCAGGGACCTCTTTATGCTTTTCCCCCTTTTCCCCTAATTCCAAGACTCATACAGAAAGCAAAATCGTTGGGTTGCAAAATGATCCTCATTACCCCATATTGGCCTCGACAAATATGGTTCCAGTTCCTACACCTCCACCTTCTGGATCAACCATGGATTCTGGACCTGGTTCCAGATCCGCTGATTCACCAGTCAGGCGGGTTGCACCAATCCCTTCAAACTCTCCAGCTCACAGCTTGGTTACTCCACTTCCAACCTTAGCCAGGCTTTCCAATATCTCCCCAGCAGTCCGTGATATTACTGTTTCCTCATATAAGTCTACTATGAGAAAAAGTATGCTAGTAAATGGAAATGGTTTTCTTACTGGGCAGAATCTAGAAATTTAGATCCTTTCTCATCCCCAATCCATGAAATTCTTGAATTTCTAACACAGCTTTTTCAGTCTGGTGTGGCTTCAGCTACCATCAGAGTACAACTAACTGCCATTTCTAATTTTCGTATCGGTATGTTTAATTCTAGCATAATGTCTCATAAGCTCTGCAAAGCCTTTATGAAAGGAACATCTCTTCTTAGACCCCCCAGTTAGAGATCCTCCCCCTCCTTGGGATCTCAATTTAGTTTTAGCCTCCTTAATTTTGCCTCCCTTTGAACCGGCAGCATCGTGTCCTTTAAAATTTCTTTCTTGGAAGACACTTTTTCTGGTTGCTATCACTTCAGCTAGACGTATCTCAGAACTTCAAGCACTATGTATTTGTCCTCCTTACCTGGTGTTTCACAAGGACAGAGTTTCTCTCAGGACCAGTTCATCCTTTATTCCTAAAGTCTGCTCATAGAACAATTTAAATCAGTCCATAGATCTCCCAGTTTTCTTTCCTAATCACAACAAGGCACAATACAAGCTCCACCAACTGGATATACACAAACAATTGCGTTTTTACCTCCATAGAACTAAGGAACTAAGAAAGCCAGACCAGTTATTTCTTTCTTATGCTTTCAACAAACAAGGTCTTCCAGTTTCTAAAGTGATCTTATCCAGATGGTTATCTGATACTATTGCCTTTATTTATCAATTACGAAATAGAGCTACCAGCTAAACCAAAAGGTCATTCCACTAGAGCATTAGCCGCCTCTCTAGAGTTTGTCTAGGTTGCCCATATACTCGATCTGTGCAGCTGCCACTTGGGCAACCCCCCACACTTTTATCTCTCATTACAAGGTAGATATGGTCTCCCGGAGCAGAGCTTCCTTTGGACTGTTCTGAATAGTTTATTCCAATGAGCCACCCAGGCTTTTAGGTGCTAGGGACGCTGTCCCAAACAGCAAGAACGAAGGCGAGATAGACAACTTAACATAAAGAAGTTATGTACCTACCGTTCCATGTTCGTTGTCTTCATCTCGCCTTCCTTCTTGCATCCCTCCCTCCTTTCCCCTTCCTAGAGGATTGTGAGGAGTTCCCTTTTGTTTTCACTGGCTGAGCATCTTTTATTACTTCGCATGCCAGGTAAATTTATAACTCTTTCCTTGTTTAGGTGTATTGGACAACCAGTTTTAGTAACTGGTTACTCTACTAATGTCTAGTGTGCGCCATCACAAATGAGATCTGGGTAGCTGACGCTGGGCATTCTGGGATAAGGGGTAGCCTCGAGCCAGTAAACAGCTCTCGAGCTATAGAAGATTGCCTAGTCGGAGCTGAGGATCGGCTCCGAACCCAAACAGCAAGAAGGAAGGCGAGATGAAGACAACTAAAATGGAACGTTATGGTAGGTACATAACTTCTTTTTCTCTGATTTCCTTCTTAGTCCTAGGTGGCACATGTTTATGTATATACTATTATGTATATATAACTGATACTGTGTTCAGTATTTGCAAACAAGGTCTGGGTACTCTCCCTAAGCATGATGGGATAGGGTATTGCCTCGAGCCAGTGGAAGCTCTCGAGCTTTAGTGTAGGCCAAGTCGGAACCGATCCTCAGTTCCAAACCCAACCAGCAAAGAAAGAAGGCGAGATGGACAACAAACATTGAACGTTATGATGAGTACATAACTTCTTTTTTCTAGAAATAGCAAAGATAGTAACAGAGATAAAACTGAAATTGGGATCTTTATAAAAGGGTAGGAGAAAATTACAGAGGAAAAAAATTGGAATTGTGGAATCAATACATTCAGAGGAGGAAAGAGGCTTAAAAGGGCATGATTTGAATGAGCTGTGTAATGTTTGATAGTGGCTGAGTATATTATAAGTGGTGTATAGTGTTAGCAGCTACAGTTGTGTCGGCATAGTTTGTAATGTATAATGTTTGCAACTGAGGTTGTATCAGTGTTTATTTTCATTTATTTAACTAAGATTGCCCATGTCATACCTGATAATTTAATAAAGATGTTTTCTTATTAAAAAAAAAACTGTATGGTTTACTAGATGAACAGTCTGAACAAGTTATAAGTGGCTGTTGACAGCCAACAATAGTATGTAAGCAACATGTTTCCAAGGTTCCAGAAGTTAGACAAAGGAAGTTAAAGAATAAGGAGCAGTGACTTTTTTTCCGTTTTTTGTTGCTTTTTCTCTTGATCCTATGTATCATCAAGTCTCCCTCTTGTCATACTCAAGCCCATTCATGCCTTAGTGGGGGGGATCCTTTGATTTGGTAGGGTAAGAGCCATCTGGAGAGGTTCTCATTCAAGCAGATACTGGTGAGTTTCTGTTCTAGCTGGCATCTGAAAAAAGAGAGATTAAGTGCCTAACCATGGCTCACCCCCATGTGTGAGTGCATGCTTCTGAGCACTTGATACTGAGGGCTATTATCTGGCTTTGGTTAGTGAGCCACACGTCTGCCTGCAGGATGTTCACTGCTATGGAATCCCTCCTTGACAGTTTTGTGACTATAGGCTTCCTGTTGTCCCCCCCCCCCTCAAGAATGGTAATACCCCTCCTCTCTTGCCAGCACTGTCAGGAGCTTGAGCTGCTAATTAAACCCTGGTTGCCTGGGCATTATTCTTCTCTACCACCAGTGCTAAGGGGAAGTAGTTTTCCGGTCATCTTTTTTTTAGGGTGTCGGACGATTATCCCTCTCTTCAGTTTCATGATGCAAAGTAATTATTGTGATCTACATAAATACATAGCAATTTCAGTAATCTACTTATTTTATAATCAGGCATGGATTTTTATTTCTTCTGTTTGCTAAGGGTGAAATGTTCACTTAATTTATTGTTTCTCTTCAGTTATTAATTGCTTGAATTTTTTTATTATTTTAATTAAAGTTCATTTAAAAAAAAGTATCTGGTCGCTCCCAACAAAAAGTGAGTGGCAATTAAAATGCTGCCAGTACTTTGTAGCTATTGTGTTAGGGAGGACAAGCCACACCATGGTTTAGAGGAGTAAAGCCCTAACTATGGCTCCACTGACACTGGTACTGTTAGCACCTCAGGTGTCAGAGATGTGGCAGGGGAATGATGGTTGTGCTTATGCTGGGTGTGAGGGTGAGTACCTGGATGCTCCTCACATTAGTTCCTAGACTTTAATGCAGGATTTCTGCACTGGAATTGACAGCACTGACTGGTGGTTGTCATTTGGTAGGCTTTAGACCTTCAGTGCTGTTCAGTCTGGAGGTCAGTGTGAGTCCGTCATTGAGCAATTGGACTACAGAAGAGGGATGACTGCTTGAGAGCAGCTGGGGAAGTAGTTTGCTGTCTTCCTACCAGGTAACTGATAACAAAATAGTTTCATAGGTTGGTACTAGGCTATCGTCCCTAGGGCCTATACAAGCCTAGCCATAACAATTCCCTGGCTATTTCTTCCCACACTATTTACTTCCCTGGACCCCTGTCTAGCAAGGCAACTGACGTGATCCCTGGGGTGAATTTCCTTTCTCCCATCCAATCGTCAAGGTTCCTTTTGAAGAGGGCCAAAGAGGCACTCTGCTTGACATGTTTGGGCAATCTATTCCAAAGTCTGGGGAGTCTCATCCCTCCAGCATGTTTTGTTTATTGTGATGACAAGGTTTAGATCCCTGGAGTGTGTGGCTCTGAGGGATTGGGATTTCTAAGTGTAGCGTGTCCAACAGCGCTGGGTTTGACATGGCCTTGTATTGTTAAGCAGAGATCGCCTCTGAGTAGATGATATGCGACCGAGTATAGCTGGAGTTTTTTAAGGTGGTCAACGTAGGGCATCTGCTTTAGGCCTGTGATTCTTTTAGTGAGGTATTTCTGCGGCCTTTCCAGTTGTTGCAGATGTCTTGAGAGTTGCATACCAAACTGGGCATTGTATTCTATAATGGGTCTAATGAGGGATGAGTACAGTGGGACAATGACCATTTTTTCTGGATGAAAAGCCCTTAGTGATGAGGTGTGCCACATAGAAGGATTTCCTGACTGTTGTGGCAATGTGGTTATCGAAGGTGAGACCACTGTCCACCTGTGTCCCTAAGTCTCTTATCACACTTTCGGTGTTTAGTGTACTGCCACCTATATGGTAATTCACGGGTACATGTTTTTTCCCAAAAGGGATAACTATACATTTCTTGACACTGAGCTTGAGCCCATGGCTCTGGCACCAAGCATCTGTTTCTGTAAGGCCCTTTTGCAGAGTATCCACATCATTTGGGGATTCAGTAATGGCTCCCAGTTTGCAGTCATCTGCAAACTTTGTCCCTTAGTGTTGGCCTGTACTTCAGAGAAGTAGATGCCAAACAAGAGCGGTCCCAGGACTGAACCCTGAGGTGCTCCACTTGTCACTTGTCTGGAGCTGGATTTGGAGTCGGCTACTTTTACAGTGTGGGTTCTATCAGTAAGCCAGTTAGCAACCCATTGGGTGACGCAGGGATTAATGCCCAGCTTAGTAAGTTTATCTATGATTCCAGAGTGGGAGATAGTGTCAAAGGCCTTGGCAAGGTCTAGATAGGCTGTGTGGACCACTTTACCCTTGTCCATGGCTCTGGAGACTGATTCGAAGAAGTCAGTCAGGTTCAGGAGACAAGATCAGCCCTTCACGAACCTAAACTGGGTGGGGTCCAGTGTTTTGAAGGTTGCCAATGTCTTTGTTAATAAGTTCCATGATAATACGCTCCATGGCCTTGCAGATAAGGCTCGTCAGACTGATGGGACGGTAGTTTCCGGGATCCAAGGTGGATTCCCCCTTGTGGAGTGGGATAACTGTAGCTCTGCACCACTCAGTGGGCACGAAACCTGAGGTGAGGTTATGATTAAACATGACACTTAGGTGAGGTGCCAGTTCATATTGTAGGTCCTGTAGTACACAGCCCAGGATGTCGTCTGGTCCCATGGATGCTGTATTCTTAGCTTTGGAGAGTGTGTTTTTTACCTGTGTGGCCGTTATTACCGGAATTTGGCAATCTTCTGGTATTGAGATGGGCCATTTAAGGGGTGAGAGGGGGTGAAGTTGGCACTGAATTGATCTGCCAGGATATTGGCAGTATTGATAAGGGAACAACATGTGGTTCATTGGAGGGGCTGCAGGTCAGCAAAAAAGGAGGCACAAACATATTGGGAAGAATGTTCCTTATCACTGATATTCTGCTGTAGTAGTAAATTGTACATAATCTGAGCTGAATTGTTTCTAGTTCCAGTGTTTATCACAAGTCCGAGGTATGTTAATTTAGAAGAACATCGTATTTCATGAAAGTCTTACTGTGTTCTCTGCCACAGTGTGCAGCTTCACTGATCCCAGTTAGCCTGATTTGATTCACCAAAAACTTTCATTTACATGTAAAGAGAAATTAATTTATTTTGCCTACCAGTTTCCTTCTTGAGCTTTACATAAATGTATACATTTAACATAGTGTATCTGCAGTAATTTATAAACATGGATAATCTAAATGCATTCAATAAAAACACTAGCAGAAAAACGGTGTATTATGAATTCCTTAAGGCTTTGGTAATGTTACAAATTAAACGCTTAACCATCCTACATCAATATAAATGAAACTGCTTGAGATTTGCGCACCACCCCCGCTCTCTGCGTTATCCGCAGCCTTACTATTACCACTATCCCCAACTCATTCTTACACATTAGGGTATGAAACACCCTTTTGTTTACAGTACCTTGACATAAGACTGACAGGTGCAAACACACACGCACTTATCCCCTTCCTTAACCCTTACTCTGACCCTAACATGCACACTCTCACTTAACCCAAATGCCAAAACCTTTTGTTACAAACAAATGTTTTTGGCATTGCTACAAAATCCCACTTATCTTACAGACATTATTCAACACTTTGGCAATTACCACCCTAGATAATCCAACCACTTGACCAGTTCTGACACCAAAAAATGCTTTGAAAAATGTTAAACAAAGTGAATTGTATCCTTGTATGTGTGAGCTTACAACCCCATTGTGTGTATGCATTCAAAGATTCACTAATAGTGGACAGAAAAAAAAAAAATGAGTGGTCACTGTGAGTCTCCAGAATGAAGATTGCACCTTATTCCTGTTCAGGAATCAAGTAAGGCTGTTAAAAATTCATTTTTTTGTCATAATGCTGGCACGTGCACAAGACATTATTACAGATATCTGAATGACCTTCTTCTCTAAAGAAGCTTGTGCCTTGGTACTGTGTGGAATGGAATCCCCAGTGCCAGGGGATTAAAGGCACCATGTCTTATTGAGAGAAGGCTTGTTGGTCAACCCATATGGAGCCAAAAGTACATAAAAAAATTCTTAGAAAATAACCACTTGAAAGAAAATCAATTTACATTATGCCAAAAAATTAAAACCGGGACCACAGCTAACCAGTCATAAAGCTGGCTTTACAGTAAAATGATCTCAAGAATAGAAAATTAAATAAAACAAAACTAATGAATTAACCTAACAAATAGTAAGGAACGCTGACTGATTTCCCCACAAAGTTACTTTGAAACAAAAAGTAAATGTATATAAAAAAAAAAAAAAAAGATTTAAACATGTCTTAACAGTGGAAAACCATATGCAAAATGGACCCTTTGCAAGCTTAAATCCTGTTCAAAACTAACTTCTGGAAAGAACATAATTACTGCATTTCATTAACATCATGATTAAAGAACAGTAAAACAAATTAAGAAACAAAAAGTAAATAAAATGGTTAAATTGAGCACACTGGACCCAGCTTGTGTGATGCATTAAAATATCTGTTCTTACAGAGTTGGACAAAATTATTTTGTTACTTCTCACTTCGCTTCTCATGAAATTCATTCCTTTTAACCTACTTTGTAGGCATTTTATGTGTCATATTTTGAACTCCAGCATAGTGTGTGTGTGTGTGTGTGTGTGTGTGTGTTTTTCTGTCTGCACGTACAAGTGTATGCGTGCATGTGTGAGAGAGTAAATGAGTGAGTTTGATTGAGCAGTGGTGGCAGCAGTTAAAATGTATGCATACCTATCAACCTCTTGGCTCAAGAAGTCTGGATAAGGCCTAAAGTAAAGGAGGGTCAAAGGCTCAAAAATAAGAAGAGATTTTAAATATTGCTCTTATAAAATTAGAAAGTTGCTAGAATAACAGAACTTGTGTTGGCATGTATTTTCTGAAGGAAATAGTCCACATCTCAAATGTATTTCATTATATAGTGACTTCAGTCCCCAGTGAATGCCAAAAAAACATAAATTTTGAGTAAGGGCAAAAAAAAATATGGTAAATATTTGGACATATTTTGAAAGTCTTGTATATCAGATGTCAAATGCTTCCTCCTCCAACACCGTTTACATATACTACAGCAAGTTTGAAACGTTAGGAGGAGGAACTTGTTTTACATGAAAAATGTAAAAAAAATATATAGTAATAAAAAGTAAAGCAAAATTTACAGCCAGCTCATTCTCCAAGCACAGTAATGACCTCCATGGTGTGTGTCACTGTGTAAATAATTGCCTTCCAGGGGTGTAAGTATCTGGCCTCAGAGCATACCTGGACTTTATATAGCTGTATGTATCTGTGTATGTGTGCCTAGGCATGTATTTATGATAGAGTGTGGTACAGCAAATAGTGTTGCCACCTCACAGAAGAGATTCTCCAGTTCTGTTCTCTGCTGGAATGCCTTCTGTGCGGTCTGCATGTCCTCACTCTGTTCATGTAGGTTTTCTCTGGGTGCATTAAAGTTCTTCCCACATTCAAAAGACAAGTAGTAGGTGGATCGGACATCCTAAATTGGCTGTAGATGTGAGTGTGTGTGCAAGTGTGTGGCGTGAAAGAGCTACTGTGGCAGGGTAAGCCACCCAGCAGTCTAAAGCTTCACTCCAGATGATTGTCACTGTTGGTGACACCCCAACCCCGTTTGCAGAACTGGGAAAAAAGGTTGTGGATGGATTGATACTTGTATACATGTGTGGGCGCTTGTAATGTATATGTATGTATATACCCATAATACATGTATAAAATGCATTTCAGATGTATGTTTGTATGTATATATTTTATAACCTCTAAATCAAACGATATCAAAATGCAAAACGTCAAGCCAAGAACATAGAATATGCAAAAAGGACGACATTTAAAAATGGCGAACGACAGGACATCAAAAACAGCAGTATTTAACTGCTGCAGCACACTGATGTTACTACTACTGTATGTCCATTGCCTGGATGGTGATACATGGTACTGTTCTTTCATACAAATTTTAATATGTCCATATACAAAATGGTGGAGCTGTTAGTAAGACTGTAGTTTGGTTTAAACTCTTGCAAAAACAGTACAGTGCATCACCATCCAGATAATGAACAATAGAAGTAACATCAGTAGGCATCTAAATCTAGCATTTACTTGCTGCCCTGCAATGTTGTCAGCTGGTATGCATTTGTTAATGTTACTGGAAGATTTGCAGATGTCTGACATACTCACATCAGTGTTTTCAGGTGAAGAGTTAACTACTACCGATTTTGATGTTCTGTTTGCTGTTTTGAAGTTTTATCCTTTTGTTCATTCGATGTTCTGGGCTTGATGTTTTGTGTTTCAACCTTGTGGGATTTTGCCTTTGTGACATAGATCTATAAATATATATATATATATATACATGTATGTGTATGTATGGGGAGAGTGATGATGCATATATTAGATTGTAAATTGGTCAGTGTTTCACTGTTGTTATGTCATACCTGCTTTATCAAAGGCACTACTGGTTGAATATTTCCTCAGAGGATTGGGAGTAGTCTGCTGTTGCTTATCTGAGGTTTTGGACTATGCCTTTGTCTTGCTGTTGTGCTATCACTGAGGTGGTATGTATAACTTATTATAAGGTGGAATGCCTCCCTCCAACAAAAAAGTGATGATTGTATTCAGTATATAGTGGATTTAATGTACATCTTCTGTATATGATGAGATCAGTGGCTCCTTTGACTGATTTTAAATATTGTTGCATGCATATTGAGCACAAGCAATTATGAGTGTGCATATGTTAGTATCTTTTAGTACATATATACGTAGTTCCAAAATTTATTTACAATAGCTGCAAACATAAAATGCATTGCTGCAGGGATTGGCATCTTGTTTTGTTTTCCTTTTGTTTCAGTTTGTATTTACTTCTAAATTTCTTTATAAATTATGGGTTTATCAAAATGTTAATCTTATTTTAGTGCAAGAAATATAAAAATAAAACAGAGGTAAAATATTTACCTTTCAGGTTGCTTCCATACGACAACATCTTGCATCCATTTATGAAAAACAAGAAGATTGGAGAAATGCTGCCCAAGTACTTGTGGGAATACCTTTAGAAACCGGACAGAAGTAAGCATAATTTATCTAATAGTATTTTGTCTCTCTTAGAAAATGTTGCCACCTGATCTGTACTTCATTAACTTAAACATGTTAACTTTGTTTAATATGTGTTCCTGCACAAAGATATTTCAAGTCTAGGTATGTAAATCTCCTGCTTATATACCCAGTTAGTTCCCTGGCTACCATTATGCTTCAGGGGTAGAAATACAAATTTGGCTTCTGGCTTCTAAAGAAGTGTTAGCCCTGTTTACATTTCGTTAACACACTCGTATGCTGAACTCTGCTTTCAAATACATTTGTGTAGTCTAGCAGAGACAGCTGCATGAGAAGATTACACCAGGTTACTGTAATTTTTATTACCTTACATTCCTGTACAAGTGTATCATCAGGAGTTATTTTAGAGGCATAGCAAATAAAAATTATAAAATTTATTTTGACATTCTTGGTTATTATTGAAGTATTTCATTTATGAATAATTTTTATATGTTCATCACAGTGATCACTGCTGCAGTAGCATTAGCTATATGAGTTATGTCCTGCCAAAGATACAATGGCTGACCAGCTTCCAAAGCTTCAGAGCATATTCCACGTGCCCAAACTGTCAAGCAGCTTGAGCTGAGCTGTCTGAAATACAAGTCTGGGTGTGAAGCCCTTCAGAGTGACCGAAGACGATGCTTTTCTGAGTCTTTTGAGGATCAACAGTCTGCTTGTGCTTGCCTTTGCTGGACAGATAAGTTCCCTTTTGGGGGGAAAAGAGCTTCCATTTTCTTAAATGTACTGATGTTTTAGTACTTCCGTCTTCAGGAAAGTTTTTTAAAGCTAGGAGTGTTGTGTTTTAATGGACTGACATACTTTTAAAAGGAGCACTCTTTTTATGTCAGTTGAAAACTAGTGTTATTGAAAACATTTTCTGTGAAGAAATTTTTATTTCTGCAAGAACTGAATTTATATCCGAGTTGCAAGCTCTCACAGTGAGTAAGCCCTACCTCATTTTCCATAGGGACAGGGTTTCTTTGAGAACTAATCCTTCCTTTGTACCTGAAGTGGTATCCAGGTTTACTTTAAACCAGACTATTCATCTCTTCATTTTCTTCACGGAGTCTAAAAATGAGGGAGAAAGGATACTCCATACCTTTGATGTCCACAGACAACTCTGGTACTGTCTTGACAGAGCGAAATCTCTTAGATCTTCGTATAAATTGTTTATTCCTTATGAAGGTAAGAAGATTGCCTGTGTCAAAATAGACCATTTCCAAATAGTTCTGTAAGGCTATTACCTTGTATTATACTCACCACAATAAATCTATTCCAGGCAGGCTCAAGGATCGCTCTCCCATGTTCTTGGCTTCCTCTATGGCTTTCTGGAAACAGTTAGATTCTAGACATAGGTTCATAGGTTGGTACTGGGCTATCTGCCAGAAGGCATATATTAGCCCAGCCACGTTGTACGGTATTCACCGCCCCTTTAGTAGTTCCCTAGACCCTTGGCCCCTATCTAGTAGTACTGTTGGTGTGATCCCCGGTGTGAACTTTGTTACCCATCCACTCATCAAGGTTCCTCTTGAAGAGTGATAGTGAGGGGCTCTGTCTTATGTAGATCGGGACCCTGTTCCATAGTAAGGGAAGTCTCTGCGAAGGGAATCTATCCCTCCAGCATGTTCTATTCATTGTTGTTTTGAGGTTTATTTCCCTAGAGCATGTAGCTAGAGTAGATTTGGTTTTGCTAAGATGGAGCATGTTCAACAATTCTGGATTGGACATGGCTCTGTACGTTAGACAGAGATCGCCTCTGAGAAAGCGGGATGCAGCAGAGAACAGACTTAGCTTTTTCAATCGTGCTGCATAGGGCAACTGTTTGAGGCCAGTAATCCTCTTGGTTAGGTACCTCTGTGGTCTCTCCAGCTGCTGGAGATGTCTAGCCAGGTACATTCCAATTGGTGCATTGTACTCAATAATGGGTCTGATGAGGGAAGAGTAGAGGGGCACCATTACATCCTTAGATCTTGATGCGAACCCTTTCGTGATCAGATGGGTCACATAGAAGGATTTTCTAACAACTTTGGCAACATGGTTATCAAAGGAAAGCTGACTATCTACTTGGGTCCCTAGATTCCTTATTTCTTCTTCATATTTCAGGGGATTACCTCCTATGTTGTAGTTTGTTTTTTCCAAAGGGGATTACTACGCATTTTTTTGCATTTAGCTTGAGACCATGGCTTTGACACCATGCATCAGTCTCATTTAGGCCCTTCTGGAGGATCTCCACGTCGGCCGGAGACTCTGTTATAGCACCCAGTTTGTAGTCATCCGCAAACTGTCAGCCACAGCCCTTCCGTGCTTGCCTGTACTTCTGAGAAGTATATGCCAAACAGGAGGGGCCCCAGGACAGAGCCCTGAGGCACACCACTCGTTACTGGTCTAGATTCGGACATAGACCCACTACTCTTACTTTATGGGATCTGTCTGAGAGCCAGTTTGCGATCCATCTTGTGATGTAAGGGTATGCCCAGGCTGGTGAGCTTATCAATAATACTTGAATGGGGAATGGTGTCAAATGCTTTAGCAAGGTCAAGGTAAGCTGTGTGTACCTCCTTTCTCTTATCTATAGCCTGAGCAACTGTCTCAAAGAAATCCACCAGGTTCAGGAGCCATGATCTGCCCTTGAAGCCGAACTGTGTGGGGTCCAGCGACTGAAGGTTCCCAATCTCTCCATTTATGAGTTCCATAATGATTCGCTCCATATGCTTACAGACCAGACTGATCAGGCTTATTGGTCGGTGATTCCCAGGGTCAGTTGTGGCCCCACCCTTGTGTAGCGGGGCCACCGTTGCCGTGCACCATTCTGTGGGCACATATCCTGTGAAGAGGCTGGGACTGAACAGGTTATTAAGATGCTGGGTTAATTCCTTTTGGAGCTCATGTATGATACAGCCTGGGACACCATCTGGTCCCATGGAGGCAGTGTTTTTAGCTTTAGATAGAGCCTTGTTAAACAACGTATCAGTAATAATTGGACTTGCACAATCCCCTGGAATGGTAATAGGCCCTGTCGGTGGTACATATACCACCATATATGTGGTACCCATATTTTCGAAGCCGATATTTGGTCTTCTATACATACTTTTACAAACCATTGTAAGCTTGATTCCTTCCCTAGGTCCAAATTAAGTTTTGCTAGGAACATTCTCCAGGGGTTCCTGGACTTCCACATCCCAAATGTTATTTGCTGTGGTAGTCTACCCATGTAGCTAAGGCTGCTGCAGCAGTGATCGATTTGATGAACATAGTACAGTTCTATAGAATCATAGTAGGTTACTAGGCTAATGGCCCTGGGGCCCTTACAAGCCTAGCCTAGAGTTTATCCCCCCCAAAAAAAAAACCTCAGTCAGCACCTGTTGCCCCTGTCAATGGGGGACACAGGTGGAACCCCTGGGTCAAATCTTTGGTTTCCCACTCATCAAGGTTCTGCTTGAAGAGGGTCAGCAATGTACTCTGACATGTATAGGGAGTCTGGAGAAGGAGCAGTATCTGGGAGACAGACATGTCTCTCCAGCAGGTTTTGTTAATGTCACATATTAGATTTAGGCCTTTCCATTGGGTGATGCTTGAGGAGTTAGACTTAGGGATATGGAACTTCTCTAGTAGGGCTGGGTCTGAGATTGCATTGTAGGTGAGACACAAATCTTCTCTGAGCAATCTGTATGATACAGAGTAGAGTGATAGTGATTTGAGCCTGTCCACATAGGACAAGTATTGGAGGCCATGGATTCTCTTTGTGAGGTATTTCTGTCACCTTTCCAGCTGGTGCAGGTGTTTGAAGAGGTACATACCAAATGGGGCATTGTACCCCATTATTGGCCTAATGAAGGAGGAGGAGTAAAGAGGTATACCTTGTACTTACCATAATACTAGATGTTCAGCTGATTACTGTTGCCGTAGCCATTCTCTTCCTCCATGTCTCTTATTTTTGGTGTGTTTTTTAAGCCAGGGTTTGGACATTTGTTTTGCTGTGCCTAGCAGAGTCCTTTCAGGGCTCAGCCTCCTCCTTTCTGCTGGTAGGAAAGCTCTGAAGGGCGTCCTGCCCAAACTTGTCTTTTTCTCTGCTCAGTTTGAGCTGCTTGACGGTTTGGATGCATGAAGGTGCCTTGAAGCTTTGGAAGCTGGCACTTACACAACTGCACTTTTTTAGTTGTTTAATCTTTGTATGTTGCTGCAGTGTAAACGAGACTGAGTACCTTCTTTTGCGTCTTAGACATTACTTCTTTATTGTAATCCTGATTTATTTTCTCAAGGCAATATAATGTGGATTATAAATTGGAAACCTATCTGAAAATAGCTCGACTGTATCTAGAAGATGACGATCCTGTGCAAGCAGAAGCCTACATTAACCGTGCATCACTGCTGCAGAATGAATCAACAAATGAACAGCTGCAAATACATTATAAGGTATAAAACCAGCAACTTTCCACTGAGATTGTGCATTAGCTGTCTAAACCAGATAGGTAAAAAAGTTTCTGTCCAAAAGTATTTCTGAAGTTAATGTTGTGAATGCCAGTTTCCCTGCCATCCTCTATACTAGTTACAATTAAAACTAGAAAAATCCATCTTTGGCAGTTTTCTTACCCATTTTCAGTTACTTCACGTCTCCATTTACATTGTGCTTTATTTATATATACAGTGCCTTAAATTAAACTGGTTGTGCTATGTTGATTTTACTTTTCCATTAGTCTGTCATGTTCATTTCTGTGTCTGTAGTGTACTCAATGTTTTTACCAGTGTTGTCAGAAAATGAATTTATAATGTTCTGTATATGTATCTTATGGTTATTTATAAATGTGGAGTTTTTCTCCTCGGGCCTCAGCTGAAAAATGACATTTTGTCCAGTCAGGCTTTCTTGGTAAACAGATGTAAAGTAAATAAAACTGGATTTCTGTTGCAGTAACCTAAACTATGTTGGTTCTATTCCTCTGCACCAGCCAGCTTTCCAGGGCTTTGGCCACCTTCAAGTGCTTCACCTGCCAGCAGAGCACAAGGAACACCATTTAAAAGGCAGTTGAAGCGCTCATAACCTTCAGAGCTTTTGCCACTGAACCAAATATTTCTTCGGCAAGAGTCATTTATCTTGTCAATCAGCTAGTGCTCTTCAAGCTGGGCAGATAAGATCTGTTAGGGAAGGCCTCCCTACTATTTATTGTATTGTGTATTTTATGTAAGAAACTGTATATTGTGCTAAAGAAACAAAGGGGGACAGTCATGAGAATGGAAGACACTGTAGTATTTGTATATTTTTTGTGAGGAAAAAGTTTATTCTTTGACTAAAAACCTATGCTATTGTGAATTGTGGTGTTTGGAAAAGGGTGTTATGCTTGTAGAGGACTTTCATTGGTATACTTGGCTCACTTGTTCTCAGTTTTCCTCCTTACCAACTTGTTTAGGTTATGGTAACCACTTTCCTGACTCTACATCCATCTTACCAGTGAAACAGCAATTCATCTCGGTGGTAGTACCTGCCCTAGCACACACAAAGAAGAAACTTTGTAAGGAGTCCATTAGGGTCATTTTTGGCTCCTTGTTTGCCTCCATCATTGGTGGGTGACTTTACTGTGACTGCTTGTTCATCAGGTCACCGAGCATCTACCCCTAGTCCTCATAGTGTGGCATTGGAAGCCACCAAAGACCCACCAAGCATCTACCCCTAGTCCTCATAGTGTGGCATTGGAAGCCACCAAAGACCATGAGACAGATGCATCTTCTGTGGCTCTATGGACGGCCATGGAAGGAAAGGGAGAGACACTTTTCTTGCTGTTTGGGGAAGGAGCCAGGTGAAAGGTCTTCACTTGTCAGAGATGGGGTTATGGAGGCTGAGTTCAGTGTGTTTCAGGGTCAAAGCTTTACTTGGGGAGAATCTATTTGTATGGACAGGGCATGTTTACTCTGTTTGCTAAGGAACTGATTTATTTTTCTTTGCCATCTCAAGCTACAGGCAAAAAAAGAGTTCCTTCTCATTCTGCAGTCACTGCAAGAGGAAAGGATTTATCTCAGAAGATGCGTCCCAGTCTGAGCATTCAGATTCAGAGAAATTTTATCTTTGGACTTTCCTACTAAAGAAATCTTTTTGAACTTTACTACTAAAGAAATCTCTAATCACTGATATTTACCTAACGTGAACGAGTTTTTTTTATTGAGAGCAGAGTGTAATTTCTGTGGTGTGGAAAATTTATTATGGATTGTTATAATTATAGGTGCTAAACAATTCACCTATCCCCCTGTACTGCCTGCTTTAGAGAGTTTTTTTGTTATTATTTTACTGCAGCACATATTCCTTCTGTGCTCCCAAGAGGTTTGACATGTTTTAAAAAGTGCCCCAGACATGAAACTGTCTGATCCTGTTTCATCAGTCCATCAGATCCAACTGCTGGGTACCAAGCCACTCATCTGATCTGAAATGATCATTAGTCGGTGCTGTAGTGCACCGAGCAACTGCAGACTTTCCCATCATTCCCTGCTTAACTTCACATCGGATCTCATTTCCTTCAGTAGCAAAAGGATTGCATCCATCACCAAAGCCAAGTGTTCTACTTGTACTTCATTATTAGGCAGCTTTTACTCTTGGTTCTTTAAGTTTCTGTTTGTTTTCAGACTAAATGTCTTCATTCCTTTCTTAGGATACAATTTCCTGGTTATTGCCATTCTTGAGTTCTGCAGCTTCTCCTGGTTATTGCCATTCTTGCGTTCTGCAGCTTCTAGACACCAAGTTGAGTGCCAGGTGTTTTCCTTTTAGTGCTCTTATAGCTAAAGTATTAAAAAAAAAACATTTTTTTCTGGTCAGCAGTATTCTTTTTCTTTTCTTGGTTTCTTACTGTCAGTGTATATTATGTCTTGCTGCAGTTTGAGAAGGTTTTAAGCATTTATGGACAAAATCTTCAAATAATAATTTAAGTTTGGGCATAAGCTTCCCACGCAAGGAGTTACAAATTGTGTTATCTGCTTGGATTGGAGCATTTAAATGTAGATTGCTCTGTATGTGAGGGCTTTGGCCCATGTTTTCTTCTAGACAGGAGGTCCATGCTAATTATCAAAGGTCTCCTTCTCCCAGTCAGTCAGTCAGAAAAACACGAGAAGAGAAAAAGGACAAAGATGAGAGCAGTAAAAGTAAAAACAGAAGAAATGAGGCGCAAGTTTATTTCAGCCCCAAGGTAGGAGTCGTCCCAGACTTTGGCATTAAGATCCAAATCTCAACTAGAGACCATAGCAGTAAGAGACAAGTCTTGAGTTAATTACTTGAGCAAGCATTCTTCTAAGAAACCAACCCCTTTGATGTTAAGTAGATCTTGGAACTGTACAGCCATTGGCTTCTTGTCTCTCTCAATGGTTTCAACTCTCTTGGAGCAGTTCTTGGTGTCAAGGTCATCTGCATTTGAACCTTCTGTTCTAATCTCTACCTCAAAGTAGTCCAAGTGTTTTGTCAGGCCTCCAGTCTTCAACTACAGCAGTCTGTGCTTCAGCAGAGGAGAAGGAGCTTGTACCAAGGATAGGAACCTTGATACTAACAAATTCTAGTTCAGTGTTCGAAGCTATGGAGAGGATGATTACTTTTTCTCCTCCTAGACAAATATTGGGACTTGTATCAAAACCAGTTCCTTCCCCAGGTATTCCTTCGACTATTAAACTAAGTTATCAAGTTTCCCAGGGACAGAGCAGAACCGTGTCCTTTGGACACTCGCACACAGGGCACACTGACTCTTCTGCAGATTCTGGACCGTTACAGCCAGAAGACCTATGGAAGAGAGCATGCAGTAGGAAACGCACAGACTCTGTCATAGTCATTGACACTGGATATTAACTTGGATTGATAGTGTCCCCCACCCCCACTCCCCTGCCACCTCCAGAATACCTCAGTTTTGGTGAGGACTTTGAATTGATGCAGCAGAGGGAATCTTTGCCATCTGAGCCACCTTCTCTGAATGAGAAAGTACTCTTTGAGGCTTATGGCACTGCCCCTGCTACTACTTGAGTGGTACCCCCTGCAGGCCAGTTTTATATATTTGGTCTACAGGAAGGCATGGCAGGAACTAGATGCTAAGGAGGCAATTCTCAGGAAATATGAAATTTGTTTTGTCCTCCTAACAGTAGGCAGTACATATCACAGTGGTCTTCAATATCTTCAGCTGTCCACCCCCCCCCCCCCAAAAAAAAATTAATGTAAGGCAATGGACAGTATGGGAAAGCATGCCTACACCTCTGGTACCTTTGCCCAGAGAGCATTAAACTACATAACGCATATGAACTGATTAGAAAGGCTACCTATCAAAACAGGAAATCGATACTTTGAGACAACCCATGACTCAGGAGTCTATGAAACAACTTCAGAATGCCCTGAAAACTATGTGTAACATTGCTAACTTCTCCATGTAGCTGTATCACAATGCAGCCAATAAGGTAGTGAGGGCAGCAGGTATTGGCTTGACCATGAGATATCATGCTGCTCTTTTTATGAAATTTTTGCAGATATGTTCAATGTGTCCTTTACCAATGCCTGAGAATAACTTAGTGTTTGTCCATCCTGTTCACACCTTATCTGCCATGGGAGTCGGATCCAGGAACCCTCCCAAGTCTTTTTCAGCTTGTGTCAGATGGGTCACAAATTCCAGTGGTTCAAAAAATCAGAGCTGTAATCCTTAAGACTTCTCGGACATGAGCTGCTGTGGCAGAGATGGCCCATCAGTGTACTTTGACTGCAAAGTCGAACAGGCCTCTAAAAGCAGGAACAGAGGGGAACCCTTTCAAGGAAGGTGAAACCAGCACTCCTGAAGGCTTGCCCGACTGTCCATCTCTAGAGGCAGTCAGGGGGATCTGTCATGGCACCTTGCTTTGTGAATGGCCATCACACAAGACAGATGGGTGCAAGGTGTAATATGCAGAGGCTACACCATATCATCTTTCCATACTCTGTGGTCCATGAAGTTGCAGTTATCAAACATCCCACCTTAACAAAATCTGGCAGCTCTATGGGAAGTTGCTTCCTTAATCATAAAATGAGTCTTCCAAGAGGTCCCACTACTAGCCCAAAGAGGGTCAGGAATCTATGCAAAATTCTTTTTGGTTCCAAAGATAAGCAAGGAGTTCAGGCCAGTACTAGATATCAGTTGTCTAAATCACTTGGTAAAGAAGACTTGGTTTGTAATGGCCTTGGTGTCACTAATTTTACCACATCTCAAGATGAATAACTGAATGTACTTGATCTCCAGAGTCCTGTCTCCACATAAAGATTGCAGATTAATCTAGGAGGCTTCTACTCTTTCAGGTGGGAGCAAATCAAAGTAATTTCAGAGCCCTGCCTTTTGGTCTCACCACTGCCCCTAGTTGTTCATCAAGAGCATGACAGTAGTTGCAGCCCACTTGTGACACAGAGGGATTTGCATCTTCCTGTACCTGTAACAACCATAGAATCCTTGATACAGACCAGAGATTATTTCTGCTGCTCTGCCCGTCTTTAGGAATTCCAATCAGTTACCAAAAATCTCACCTTAAACCTTCACAGCAAAATTCTTCATCAAAAGCCATCTAAGCACATTTTGCCGAGTGACCCTCACCGAGGAACATCTACTTTCTGCAAAACTACATGCAAACCCTATATCAGCAGCACATTTCCTCAGATCGATGGTTCTCAAGGTCTTGGGACTGATGGCATCGCCAGTCTTGATGGTCTGCTAGATTCTACATGAGGATACTTTTATTATCTGCTTTCCATGCAGTGGTATCAATTGATAAACCCTCTGTTAGCCATGATTCAGATAATGCAAGCTTGCAAGACTCACTTGAATTGATAGCTAACTTCACTTTTCCCACATTGGGGGAAAAACATTTCTTCTACCCTCCCCCAGCAGCAGTTAGTTGTGACCATGGATGCCTCCACTACATGGTGTTTGGGTGGGGTGACATTTTGAAGGGAGAATTGTCAAAGGTCAGTAAACTCTGACAAAGGCCAATCTCCACATCAGTATTCTGGAGATGAGACCAGTCCTCCTAGCATTGCAGGAATTGCAGAACTTCACACCTTCAGATATGATAGTGGTACACTCCGACAATGTTGGTTGTTTGGACTTGATTCCACCAGTTTGCTGAATTACCGATGCCATTTGTTGGGAAATGGATGGGTGGCAGTGGGCTTTGGATTCAGGTAGTCAACTTGAAGCAATGCACATTCCAGGGCAGTCCAACTGACTATCAGACAGACTCGGCAGGGCCTCTTGTTAATCATAGGGTTTCTCCAGTTCCCTTAATGGCTAGACATGCTTCTCTTTTTGAGAAAGTGATTCACATACTTTACAGAATGTTAGACCAATGTAGGGGAGCTGTGAGTTGTTCTATTGGGGCATACTTCCAGCCAGCAGCATGCCGCTGCACCAGAGGTCCTGGATGTTGGTTTGGTAGAACCCAGGAGGTACCAAGGTCGGTCTGGTAGACCAGGTGAATAAGGAAAGGAGTTGGTGGGAGCTGATGATCAGGTGTGAGAGAAAAAAAATTCCGTAGTTACTGCCATTTGTTACCCCCAGTATTTCTTTCAAAGTACTCTGTGGGGAATTTTTAAAATCTGCCAACTCGCTGCATTCTCAAAGAAAAAATGCCTCTTTACCAGTGTAGAAATCTGCTGAAGTCTACTTGGAGTATAAAACACGCATGCAGACATTTCCATGCCAATATTCTAAACCTTCTAGACTTTGTATGTTTGGGAGGCCTAATGATTTCTTTCCCTTGTTCCATTGTGAATTGCTTTTCCATTCTCTCCTCCCAATCTCTTCTAACACTCTCTGATTAATTCTCTTGCTGTCATGCAGTAATTATACAACCTACTATTTATCCGTTTAACAACATCTTTTTGTTCTAAACTCTACTAAAAACTCTACCAGAGCTGGTCTTTTACTTGGCAGTCCTTCATCCCTTTCTCTTAGCCTCTGTTATCTAAGCTGCAGTTCAGATATCTTCTTAGCCCTATCCTGTTCTATTACCTTTCTCTGTCGTGTTGTTTCCTTCTGATACTTTGGTTCCTTTGCTACTTTCTTCCAGTAAATTGCTACTGTGTGCTGACTTAACTTATTCTCACTGTCTGAACACCATGGGTCCCTGTATTTTGAGCCAAACAAATTTGTATTATGATTTGTGCTAGCCATCTTTTCTTTTTAAAGAGCTTCCTGTTTTTGATTATTCAGCTCATTTGTTTTCCACCAAGAGAGTAGTAATCTGCTAACTTGTCCAAAACATTAAAGGTAAAGTTGAAAAGATCACCTTGCGTTTTTTTATTTCAGGATCAGATATCCTGGTAAAACTGACAGTCAAATTATTTAATACTGTTTTGCATGCATTTACCTAGGTTGTGTGCAGTGGAATGAAGCACTCACTGCTTCCTGTTTCCGAAATTAACATTATGTACTGCATTTCGATGATTCTATCCTGTATTTAGGAATCCGAGTGCAGCTCACCATGTATGGAGGCATTAGCAGGAAATACCAAATATACAATAAAGTATTTAAGTTGTGTATGTAGTTTAAAGATCTTGATTGTTGGTCAGAGTTCAGTTGTGTGTAAATATGCTTAGGTTCATAGATGTGTACTAGGCTAATGGCCCTGGAGCCTTTACAAGCCGAAGCCATAGGATTAGCCTGGCATCGTGCCACCCATTAGTTCCCAGTGCCTCTGTCGAGTAGAGCCAGTGGCGTGATCCCTGGGGTGAATTTTCTGTTTCCCATCCACTCATCAAGATCCCTCTTGCAGAGGGCCAGTGAGGTGCTCTGTTTGACATGTATGGGAAAGTCTATTCCATAGCATGGGCAGTCCCTTGGATATGAACCCGTCTCTCCAGCATGTTCTGTTGATTGTGGTAATGAGGTTGATGTCTGTGGAGCATGTGGTGCGGACGGATTGGGATTTCTTTAGATGTAGCATTTCTAACAGAGAGCTGCGTCAGACATGGCTTTGTAAGTCAAGCAGAGATTGCCACGAAGTAGGCGATATGAGACAGAGAATAGCTGGAGTTTTTTTTTCTTTTGAGTCTGTCCATTTAGGACAACTGTTTATGGCCTAGGATCATCTTTGTGAGGTACTTTTGTGGCCTCTCCAGTTGTTGCAGGTGTCTGGTGAGGTACATGTCAAATGGGGCATTGTACTCGATGATTGGCCTAATGACGGAAGACCATGACCTCTTTCTTCCTGGATCCAAAACCCTTACTAATGAGATGTGCCACATAGGACTTTCTGACCACAATGGCAATGTGGTGGTCAAAAGAGAGGTTGCTTGTCATCCTGTGCTCCCAAATCTCTTTTATAATGCCTTCTGTGTTCAGTGGACTACCATCGATGTGGTAATTAATGGGAACCGAGTTTTTTCCCAAAGAGGATGACTACACATTTTTTGACATTGAGCTTAAGGCCATGGTTCTGACACCAGTCGGTGGTCTCATTGAGGCCTTTCTGCAAGATGTCAACATCACTTGGGGAGTTAATAATAGCTCCCAACTTGCAATCATCTGCGAACTGTGTCAGCCAGAGTCCCTTCGTGTTGGCCTGGACTTCAGAGAAGTAGATACCAAACAGAAGAGGACCCAGGACCAAACCCTGTGGGACTCCACTCGTGACTTGTCAGCAGTCTGACTTGGGGTCAGCTACTTTCACACTGTGGGTTCTGCCTGTTTGCCAGTTTGCAACCCACCTAGTGGTATATGGGTGGATGCCTAGCTTAGTGAGTTTTTCTATGATTCCTGAATAGGGAATGGTATCAAAGGCCTTGGCCAGATCAAGATAGGCTGTATGAACCACCTTGCCTTCATCTACAGGTCTGGTGACTGACTCGAGCAGGCATGATCTACCCTTCACAAAACCATACTGTGTGGGATTCAGAGTTTGGAGACTCCCTGTATCCTTGTTTATTAGGTCCATGATGATGCATTCCATAGCTTTGCATATCAGACTCGTCAGGCTAATGGGGCGATAGTTCTCAGGGTCTGTAGTCGCTCCTCCTTTCTGGAGAGGGATGACTGTAGCAATGCGCCATTTGGTAGGGACAAAGCCTGAGGTGAGGCTGTGATTGAAAAGGGCGCACAGGTGTGGTGCCAGTTCACTCTGTAGTTCATGTAGAGCACAGCCAGGGATATTGTCAGGTCCCATAGAAGCTGTATTCTTGGCCTTGGACAGTGCTGTTTCAACCTGTGCAGCAGTAATACTGGGTGCCTGGCAATCTACTGGTACTGTGATTGGTCCTTGGGGGGGGTAAAGTTGGCACTGAATCTGTCTGCCAGTATATTGACAATATCTGTTGGCTCGGTATAGGAAGTGCCATTGTGCAGTAGTTCAGAGCAGATCTAGGTATTGCCATGGATATTCTTTACGTAACTATAGAAGGCCTTGTGGTTGTCTTTACTATCTGCTGCACTTCTGTTCTCATAGCTAGCTTTAGAGAATTTGATGAGGGATCTCAACTTTTTGTTGAGGCTGATAAGGGAGTTTTTTCAGTCCTGGGACTTTACCTTATTGCACATCAGTTTCTTCCTTCTGTTGTAGTTTTATGGCAGGGGACCACCAGATTGGCTTCCTTTTTTTGGAGGAGAGTGTCTTGGTTCTATTGGGTATGGCGAGATCCATGCATTTGTGCATGTGCTTGTACAGTGAGTTGGTGTATGATTCGGCAGTTGCATGGGTGCTGTGAAGTTAGTACTACTAAAGCCTTTAAGTGCTTATTGTGATACATTAACCAGTGCTGTTGGTTTATTATTCTGGCTGATGTTCTCTCTCCCCTGACTTGATGGATCATAACTCTGCCCTCTCCCCCCATTAAATCTGTTTGCTCCTAGAAAGGAAAAAAACAAAATGAAAGTATGCCTCATCCTATGGTAAGTGATTCTGTCAGAGCCACTACTTAGCCTGCAGATCACTTACCTTTTGCCCCATCTTTTTCTAGTGCAGCTTTGCTGGCCACTGCGGAAAGAGTTTAGACATCCTCTGGGGCTGTTTCAGTACCTGGTGCTGGTATGGGAGAACTCTGCTTCTTTGGAAGGGGAACCGGAGCACAAATTCAAACAAGTGCATGTTTTCCTTCTATTATTGCTAGATTTAGTATTGTTTTTGCTTGGGAGCAGTTTGGAACTACCCCAGAGCTAAGCAGAGTATGGGACCTTATAGAGGACAAGATTCCCAGTTCTGTGGCTATCTCGCTTTCTCTTACTGGCCTTGGAAGATGTTTATAAAGCTGCCTGCAGGACACCAGTATCTATTCCAGCAGTCCCTAAAAAGTCTTAGAGAAAATGTATGGACTCAATTTGACTGCTGGACCCAGCTGTCTCTTCAAATAAGTCTGTGGCTTCATCTAGTCCAACACCCCCAATTAAGAGGGGAAAACATTTAGATCATCGGGCAAAACAAGGTCTCTTTCTAGTAATCTAATCTTTTGAAGGTTAACCTTCTCCATATAGACTTGATAATTTATTTTACAGTGTGCATACCGTTTGGATGATTTTGCTGCAGCCTTACCTGCAGAGCAAAAGTCTAATATGAATGAAATTACTTTTAATTTGACTTAGGTTTTGAAACGTGCTTTGTGAGGGGTGCTTGAATGTTCAGATACAGTCTTGAGAAATGCTGCTTCTGTTGTTTCTAGGCAACTGTTAACTTGTCTTCTGTATATCAATGTCCAGGAAATTAATCCCCTGCACATTAACTTGGCAAGTGAACTTAAAAGAACTGGTACTACACTTCATTTCCACTAGTGCCAAAAATCGTTGTTGGTGCCCATCCATATAAATAATAAATCATCCAAGTATCTGAAATAGCCCAAGCAACCTGTAAATAATGGCCTCTTGAAAAGAATATCGAGTTCCCACTTGAGGAGTACTGCATTAGCAAAAATGGGGGCACATGCAGCCCCCACCACTACTACTGAAAGTTGCTTGTAATATTCGCCACCAAAGGCCATGAAGTTGTTGTTCAATACACAATGCCCATGAAAGTCGTGCACAAGTAATTGATCTTGTTCTGTAAGCCCCCCACACTGTCTGAACTATTTCTCTAAACCATTCCAGTCCCACTTCATGAGCAGCTGAAAATAAACTTTGTACATCACAAGTAACAAATAAAGAAATACTGTCAACATTAATGTGACAGTATTAAGTAAGTCTTAAAAATATCTGATGACATGGGGGAATGGGAGAAACATGTTCTTCAATTTCAGGTCTATAAACTTCACCAGAGGTTCTGTAATAGAGCCTCCTGCAGCCACCGTGGGCCTTAACGGAGGGTCCTCAACTTTCAGATTTATTTTTGGAATCTGAAAAATTTTTGGCACCACTGGATTGACCACAGAAGGGAACTCGTACGGTTGATGTGAAATGTCAAATAATAGATCTGAAGTAGGATATTCATTTGTCTGCAACCTGTGGGTCATGGATCCGATATCGGATCCGAACCGGCATAGTTTCCAGCTATGGATCCAAGCTCTCAGCTCCTCCCCTCACCCATAATGCCCTGCTCTACCCTCATGACCTCAGATCTTGTTTGCGCTGGTAACTGGATGTGGTTCTTTAGCTCTCAGCTAAGTGGTATTTTCTTGTTAAAAATTGAAATTTTTGCTTTCTTTAAACTATTTGTGTGAAAGTTGTAGGTTCCCATTGTGTATTGACTGTTCTTAGTTTAAACTTATTTCCAGTAGTATTTTTTATTCCCTCCCTCGTAGAGTGTGTGTGAGGCCTGTGTGCTTGTTTTAGTTTTTGTTAAGTTACTTCTGTAACTTTTGGGAAGTTTTGACTATGGCTGACCAGCCTAAGTCATTCTTTTCTAAATGCCGAGTGTGGCCATAAGCTCTCACCGGCTGATGGCCACACTCGTGTCTTGGGGTTGAACACCTCACATCTGGCTGTTCCATTTGTGCAGGGTTCAACCCCAGGGCACTGAGGAGCGGAGGTCCAAGCTGGTCCTGGCGGGTCTTTACCGCCGGACTCGCCCTCGCCCTCCTTCTCGGGACTCCTCCTGCTGCAGCTGTTCCCCTGTAGCACCCCTCCTGCTCCTGGGACTCAAACTCCCGCTTCAGGACAGGAGAGGGATGTTTAAGAGAGGGAGAAGCACCACAAGCGGCGGGCCGAGACCTCTGTTCGGCCCCGCCTGCCAAGAGCTTCTCCCGGCTTGTTGAGCGGTCTCCTCCTTCTCGGCTCCGGTCACCTGTGTGCTTCTCACCGGGTCCTGAGGAGGAGGAGACGCTATCGAGGAGGCATTCCAGGCCTACCTCGGTAGCCTCGCCGAGATCTACCCATAGCTCGATGCTGATCTGGACCGGATGATGCGAAGGTTCATCCAGGCCCAGATGCAGATTTGCCTCCCCCGGGAGCTCAACACCCTTTTTCAAGCCTATTGCTCTTCTCCACCCGTTCGGAGCAGGAGCAGCTGGAGCCGAGAGCCGCTTCGGGGAGGTCGGATCCGATAGTACTGGGTACCCGGATCGACATGCCTCCGGTCGCGCCGGACGATCTCGGAGCCTGGATCCAGCCGGATCCGGGGATCAGTGCTCCTTCGCGCCGCCTGTGTCGGAGCGCACTGTCCTTCGGATCCGAAAAGCCGCGCCGCCCGATCCACTCTTCGGATCCGAGGGGAGCCGATTGTCGGATCCTTTGGTCGAGGTCGGCTCCCTTCGGCTTTGATGTAGTGGAGAGGGCTCTGTTGAGGGTCTCCGGACCCCGGCACTTGCTTCGCCGTGCTTGACTCCCTCTGCACTGGGCCAGGCTTCCACCATCCGCCCCTGGGACAGCCTGTTTCTGTGCCCCAAGTTGCTCCTATGGAGCAAATGGTTGCTGCGAGACTCCTCTGACAGCCCCCAGAGGAGGCTAAGGAGGCACATTGACTCCTGAGTCTCTCACTGAAGACACGGACTTGGAGGAAGGGAAGGCTCCCACGGTCACCCCGAGGATGTCTCCGGAGACATCATGGAAATGCTCCGTATCAGGGGGTGGTCTGCCCCAAGTCTTCCTCGGACGAGTCCGTGTTCTTGGAGGCATTCAAACGGGCCCGCTACCTCTTGGGTGTCCCCTGCCGACCCCTGGTGGACCTTATTACCACCAGGGCGTGGAAGGAACCGGACACCGTGGAGCCAATTCCCAAAAGACCTGACAAAATCCTTAGCCCGCTTCTGACAGGACCCATTGGAGTAAGGGGCCTCCTGTAGATGCCATGTTGATGGCGGCCACAAAGAGGGAACTGGCTCAGGAGAGTCCCTCAGTCCACCCACCGAGCAAGGAGTCTCGATGATGGACCGCTTGGGGAAGCGGATGTTCAGTTCGCGACCTTTTTCGTGAGGGCGCTGAACTATTTGGCACACCGTTATCGGATGCAGCGAGACCTTATTAAGAACGCTGCATCCCCTGAGTCCATTTCGGAGGAGGACAGAGCCTGCACTCCACCAAAATGGCCACTCTAAGGTCAGTCACGAATACTTCTATGCGGCTACTCTCCCATGCTACGGAGGGCGCTAGAGCTGCGGGACAGGACTGGTCACTAGACAGGCCTGGCTCCGCCACTTTCTGAGCCCTTCAAGGCCCCCTTTGATGGTTCTGCTCTGTTTGGCAAGACCGCTCACAGACGTTGACCCAGAGCGAGAAGGACGGGAAGACGCTGTCTGCCGGAACTTCTGCACCCCAGAGGCCCTATTCTAGGAACCAAAAGGGTCAGAAGAAGATGTGGTTCGAAGTCGCAGCAGTCCCAGCCTGCTCGGACAACCAGTCCTTCCGTGGCAGAGGAGGACAGGGAGGACGCCCTAGGGGCAGAGGGGCTCCCAGAAACTTCGGGTCCAGGGAACCTTTCTCTGAACGGCCCACCGCAGCCCTGAAGGGCTGCCCGACTGCTCTACTCTGGAGGCAGTCGGGGACGTTCGGGCACCTAGCGGCATGGGAGTCCATAACATCGGACCGCTGGGTTCTCCAAATCATATCCAGGGGATATCACATTCCTTTCCTTCACCTTCCAAAGATGCAGTCCCTCCCAGACGTACTACCCACCGGTCAAGGGAGGCCGCTTTAGCAGAAATTGGACATCTGCTAGAGAAAAGAGCCATCCAGCCCCCCAGACCAGATCGGATCAGGGTTCTACTCCAGGTTCTTTTAGTGCCAAAAAGACGGGGAACTAAGACCAATCCTAGACCTCTCTCCTGAATCTGGCAGTTCCCAAAGAAAAATTCAATGGTCACTCTACAATCTATTCTCCCCTTCTGGGAGAATGCCACTGGATGTGCTCGATAGATCTCAAGGACGCTGCATCACCACATCCTAATGGACAGGCGCTCCAGGAGGTTTCTCCGCGCTGGGAGCCAGTCACTACCAGTTCGGGTCCTTCCCTTTGGTCTCACCACAGCCCCAGGGTGTTTACCAAAGTACTAGCAGTGGTAGCGGCCCACCTGAGGCTTCCGGGGTGCAGGTCTTTCCTACCTGGACGACTGGCTCCTTACCCCAACAAGGCATCTACTTCTCTCGGCGAGACTCCTTTCTCCATCTTGCTCCATTTCTGGGCATCACAATAAATACAAAGTCCAACCTGGCACCCACTCAGCTCTTAGATTTCATAGGGGCCAGACTAGACACAAGGAGTTTACGAGCCTTCCTTACTGCGGACAGGATTCTGAATCTGCAGCTCCAGGTGCGGCCATTCTCCATTCATGTTCTGTTCCAGCGGAGTTGGTCCTGAGGGCTCTAGGGTCCATGGCTTGCCGATAGCTCTTCTTCCTCTTGCCAGGCTCAATATGCGCATTCTACAGTGGACGCTCTTAGTACAGTGGTCTTACCTTGCTCTCCCATGTATCATCCCATAGCGATCAGCAAGGCTTGCAAGCGGTCCCTCTTGTGGTGGCTCCACTCCCGGATCTCCACAGGGTCGCCCATTTTGTGCTTCTCCCTCGCCACGGTGACCACGGACGCCCCGCCCGGGTGGGGGGCACTTTATGGCTTTCGCGGACAGTCCAAGGCACGTGGAACGATACAGAGACCTTACTGCATATCAATGTTCTAGAGATGAGAGCTGTGCTCTTAGCGTTGCTAGCACTTCAGGACTTTCTTCCCTTGGGAACAATTGCGATTCAGTCGGACAATATGTCTGTTGTCTGGTACATCAACAAGCAAGGGGAACAAGGTCTTACCCTCTTTGTCGAGAGGCCATGAGAGTTTGGGAATGGGCAATCTCCACCAATCGCTTTCTCATAGCAACGCACATTCGGTCGGTCCAACATCCTAGCGGACAAGCTCAGTCGCACCATTCTGACCCCTTACGAGTGGTCTCTCAATTGTCAAGTAGCGAACGCATATTCGCACGGGGAACCCTTCATGCGATCTTTTGCCTCTCCCTCAAACACCAAGTGCGACAGTTTTTTGATACCTCCTCCCGGAGGTACCCCAAGAGACGCCTGGTGCATGCTTGGCCACCCGGTCTTCTGTATGCCTATCCACCCTTGCCTCTGATGCTGCAAGTTCTTCAGAAAGCCTCTCGGTGGGTTGCAGAATGATTCTCATTGTCTCTGGCCTCGACAGATCTGGTTCCCTTCCTAAGGTCTCACTCTGTGAATCCTCCTTGGATTCTAGATCCTATTCGGATCTGATATTCCATCCATCCTGCATTCCTCCTCCGAACCTGGACAGCCTGAAGCTGACCGCTGCTCCAGTTCCACTCTTGATAAGGACTCGGTATCTCTTCACCGTGAAGGCTATTTTGGTGGCGGCTCATAAACCAGCCACTAGAAAGGAGCAAATGGAAACGTTTCTCTGTGTGGGCGGAGCGGCAAGGCCTAGATCCCTTCACGGTTCCTCTCCCGTAGTGCTTGATTTTCTAACCTCTCTTTAATGATGGTGCCAGCAGTTCCACAGTCAAAGTTCAACTGGCGGCAATTTCTCACTATCACATTGGTCAAGAGTCTAATCCTCTTATGTCAGCCAAATTGTGCAAAACCTTTCTTAAAGGTACTTTCCTTCTCAGGCCTCCTATTAAGCAAGCAGTTCCTCCTTGGGACCTTTCTCTGGTCCTACAGGCCTTGACCGGCTACAGTGGACCTCAAATTCTTGTCTTACAAGACAGCCTTTTGGTAGCCATTACATCAGCCAAGAGAGTTTCTGAACTTCAAGCTTTATCAGCTAAACCTCCTTACTTGGTTTTTTATCCGGACCGTGTCTCCCTCAGGACCAACCCGTCCTTCCTTCCTAAAATCGCTTCTGAAGCAAACATCAATCAATCTATTAACCTCCCTGTTTTCTTCCCTAAGTATGAAAACAAAGGTGAATATAGGCTACACTCACTAGATGTTCACAGGCAACTAAGATTTTATCTCAACAGGACAGCTGGTCATAGGCAATCCGACCAGCTGTTTATTTCCTTTGCAAAATTCAATTTGGGCAAGCCAATTTCCAAAGTTTCTCTGTCCCGCTGGATTTCACAGTGCATTTTATTGGCTTATCAAGCGTCAGGAAGGCCGGCACCGGGGGTGTTCATGCCCATTCAACCCGGTCAGTATCTACCTCAGCAGCCTTCAAGGCTAGGATTCCTCTGGATGATATTTGTGCAGCAGCTACATGGGCTTCGTCTCATACATTTATTTCTCACTATAAGTTGGATCTTGCATCCAGGGGTAGAGCATCCTTTGGCTCCGCGGTGCTCCGGAATATCCTTCCATGATGGCCGCCCAAGATCCGGCTAGCTGGGGGCTCTATCCCACAGGTTGCAGACAAATGAATATCCTACTTCAGATTTAGAAGTTATGTACTCACCATAACGCCCATCTGAGTAGGTGTATTCATTTGTCTGCATCCACCCCCGCCTCCTATCCCCCTGGCCTTTTCAGTTTCCTGCATATTACTGGTTACCCTTTTGAGGGTATTGTTGCTTTGGCAAACTCGATCTGAGGTCATGAGGGTAGAGCAGGGCATTATGGGTGAGGGGAGGAGCTGAGAGCTTGGATCCATAGCTGGAAACTATGCCGGTTCGGATCCGATATCGGATCCATGACCCACAGGTTGCAGACAAATGAATACACCTACTCAGATGGAACGTTATGGTGAGTACATAACTTCTAATTCATCAAGAACAGACCCGGGCATTGTACGGCCCTCTGGCCACATCCAGCCCTTTGGCTGCCCCTGAGTGGCCCGCTTGAGACGTCAGACAAAACACTTGCTAATTGCAAGAACTTACACTGTATATATATATTTATCATTCAATATCCGAATGCAGTCCAGTGTAGTACGAGAGTGAGAGTGATCTTGTGTGAGCGAATGCATTTATGAAAGCTGAAGAAACTGTGTGTGATTGATCAGAGAGTGAATGCATATATGAAAGCTGAAGAGACTGTCTGAGAGAGAGAGAGATCGAAAGAAAGTGAGCGAGCATGCCATCCCTGGCAGAACATTTGAAGACAGTTGTTAAACAGAAAATATCACTGAAAAAATCTTTACTTTTTTCTTCAGACACTGACAGATAAGTTTCTCTGTCTTGACCTACTGTTTCTTCTGCAGGTTTGAAAGACAACTACTGGCTGTATTTCTGGACAGAAAACCGAAGTCTATATTATCAAAAAAAAAAAAAAGGCATATTTTTAAAAACTCATGGCATTCCCAAGGAGCATTTCAGACTTTGAATTTGTCAAAAATTCTGTTCATTGCTGTTGATGTTAGAACTTTTATTTTCTGTCATTCAACAAGTTTAGTCTGCTTCTATGAAGCCTTGTTCACCGTGGAGACTTTATTACTGGTAACATTCTACTTTTATGTGCTTTATGGAAATTGGGTATTTTTTTTTATGGAAATGAAGGGAGTGGCTATAGAAGGAGATTTTTTTGCCCTGGTGTTTACAAACTTATTTAGTAGTTTTGGGAAACTGATTGTTTTCAAAAGTGACTTTTGGCCTAATATGATGTGGACAAGGTATTCAGGGACAGTTCTAATTTATTTTGCACATTTCCCAACAGTGTTTAATTTCTTGAGTTTACACATTATGTTTACTGAATACTTGGACATTACACTTACCAAAGCTTGGTGCTGCGGTAGCGTTGTCGCCTGACAGTGCGACGTTGTCCTGTTAGACTCTCAGCTAGAGCGTCTTCTGTGTGGAGACTGCGTGAATGGGCATACCTTCGTTGAAGGTTGTGCGTCAGGGCTGGCAACTCGGCACATAAAAATCTACTGCCAGTCATTAGCGGACCGGAGTTCCGCTGTGGTGACTCCTAACCGGGAAAAGCTGAAAGACACAAACACTCACCAAAGCTTATGCGAACAATCAGTACTTAACGAACATTTTTAGGACATTCACCTTTTCAAATGGTTATTTACATTGTTTGAGTTGCCACCCTCACAGGCAAAAGAAAAACCTGCTTAGAGGCCATATGACCAAATTATCCAGGGTTGTATCTGATCATGTTTTTTGAAAGAATTAGGCCACCTCAAGTCCATCTTTGTCTATAACTTTACACACAATTGTTAGTGAGGTAAAGTTAAGGTTAACCAATAGACACTCACAACAAAAGCTCTTCAGCTCGAACAGACCTCACAGCTTAATCCAAATAAGACAACAGCCAGTTCACCAAAGCAGTTTATTCTCTGTAGATACTCTTCTCTAGCGCCTCGGCTATATATGACTCCTTGAAAGTTAAGGTTAACTCTGGCATGGACTAAAATTGCCTCAAGTGACCAAGGCCCAACCAATAATTTTTGCTATAAATCTGGTACATCCCTTAAATGTCCTTCAAGGATGCATCTGCAGTCATAACATATGGGTTGTCCTGCCTCAGGCAGCCCTTCGGTCGGCCGGATTCCAAAGTCTGGGTCTGGCCTCGGCTGATGTCGCACTTTCCCTGATGTCAGAGCGTCTGGGGTATAAAAGCATCAGCCGATGCCATTTTCCTCAGTCTTTCTTGCCGCGCGGTGCCCGAAGCAGAAGCTGTTCGCAAGTGCCGGTTGGTCAGATCCAGTGAATTCAGCTACCGAAGACTTCGAAAAAGCTAAGTACCCCGTTGGGGACTCTTTCTTGCCTCAGCCGATGTCAGATAAAGTAAATAATTGTTTAACTTGTGGGAAACAAATACCTCATAAGGATTTCCATTCCTACTGCCTTCCTTGCTTAGGCCCAGACCACGACGTATCGGCCTGTTCAGCCTGTGCTTCCTTCAACCGATGAACTCTTAGACGTCGGTCGGAGTTTGCAGAGGAATATTTTGGGGATAGTTTTGCATATAAAATGCCGTCGGAGACTCTGACATCGCATTTGGTGAAAAAACGGAAGGACAAGGACCGACACTCGCGGCCCGCAGTTTCGGCTGAAACCACGGTAAGGCCTACCGCGAGTGTCTCGGTTTCGGCCAAAACAGAGTCCTCGGAGATTCCTTCTTCCGAAACCACTCAACCGACCACCGCGGCCCGGGAGGCCCCGGCTGAGTCGGCTAGCTACCTACCGAAACCAGTGTCCAGGAAATGTCCGACACCATACCTTTGGACATTTCTACTCCTGCACGTGGGGCAGCTAGGCCCCCTGCTTCCATGTCCATTAAGGCCTTTTCTAGGGTTAAAGCTGCTAAACTTTCTAAAGCTTTGCCTCCCAAGACTACCTCCCAGAGGCCTTCCTCTAGTTCTTAGATCCTCAGCCTTGCAGAGGACCTTATTTCTTTAATTAGAGGTTCACAACCTCACCCGGACAGGGCCTCTCACCCTCCACCAGACAAAAGGCCCAGGACTGAGCCCTCTGACCCACACTCTTCAGATGAGTCCACGGATGGATCCGAGTTGTCAGACCACCAGGAGGAGGCTTATTCGCCCTATGAGTATTCTGATGCTGAAGAATCTATCCCTTCGGCCTCCCCTCCTGAAGAGTTTTCCTTTGGTGAGACTCTACACTCCATGAGAGAGCATTTTCAATGGCAAGGTCAGGAATTCTCTGATTCTAGAAAAAGATTAAGGACCTTTTTACATTTGCCTCAACATATAGACCCTTAGCTATACCTCCTGTTTTGAATGTAATTGATGATGTGTACAATGATGTCAGTACAGCCCCTGATACTCTCCCTCTGGCCCCTGCCAAACCTGATAGATACTACAGGGTCCCGGATTCTCATTTCCATCTGTATAAAGCCCATTCTGCAGACCCAGAAACTATTTCTCAGGGCCCTAAAGGGGTTGCGGCTGCCACTGCCAAAAATCCTCTACCTTCTGAAAGAGAGTCTAGAGCTTTAGAGAGATGGGGAAAGAAGGCATATACTTCTGCAACTCTTTCCGTCAGGGCATTAAATTGTCAATTTCATATGATACAGTACCAAGAGTATTTGTTAGATGAACTGAATAAGAAGCTTTCTTCTCCTGAACCCCTTGACCATAAATCCCTACAGGATTTGGTACACAACTCACAGCAGGTTAGTAATCATTTCTTAAAGTGTGGTTATGATGCATTGGAGGCTTCATTTAGGTCAGCTATGACTGGGGCAGTTTCAGGAGGTCTTAAAAAAGTTTGAAGAAAAGGCAAAATCTGTGCAAACAGTTAAGGATTTCCTGCAAGTACAACCACCGAGATTCAGCAGAAACTGGCCTACTAAGAATTGGTCCTTTCCAGACTCGGACAGAGCCCAGAGAGGCAGGAACAGATGCCCCAGAGGCAGAGGTCAATCGAAGGGCTCCTACAGAGGCCGTCCGTGGCAGCCTGCCAACCAGAGAGGTAGTGCAACAGCAGCAACAACAACTACTACACCAGGACAGGCTCAATGACTTTACTCTGATTCCGCCTACCAGGGCTCAGCTGGAAGCACCCTTGGGCGGAAAGCTTGCTTTATTCTCAAAAAACTGGCATTATATTACAAGGGACACATGGACACTGCAAATAATAGACAAAGGATACAGGTTCCACTTCCACACTTTGCCAAAAAGAAACGGAATGCCAAACCTACCACCAAATCAGAGGGCAGAGGCTTTAAAGCAGATCAACAACTTGCTTCAAATGAAAGCTATAGAAAAGGTACCACTTTCAGAACAAGGCCAAGGATTTTACTCCAGACTATTCCTTGTACCAAGAAAAGAAAATCAATGGAGGTCTATTCTCGACCTGTCCGCACTGAATGCTTACCTCATTGTGCCAAAATTCAAGATGCTGACTCTACAGCAACTTCTTCCCATGCTGGGCAAGGAGTCTTGGCTGGTGACTCTAGATCTCAAGGAGGCATACCTGCACGTCCCTTTTCGACCAAGTTGCAGAAGACACCTTAGATGTCTTGCAGGATCAGAGCATTATCAATTCTCAGCATTGCCCTTTGGCTTATCTACTGCGCCCAGAGTATTCACGAAATGCCTGGCATCAGTAATTGCACACTGCAGACTTCAGGGGATTCAAATCTACCCATATCTGGACGACTGCCTTATACAAGCAGACAACAAGGGAAATTTGATAAAGGACTTGGCCTATGCCATCCACCTGCTACAGGCCTTGGGATACACAGTCAACATCCAACAATCAAGACTTGTTCCATCCCAAAGGATAACCTTTTTGGGTTCAGATCTAGACACAACCACCCAAATGGCCTTTCTCACAGAAGAAAAACAAAAACAACTTCCGGATTACTTCATGATTCTGACAAGACAAACTCAGCTTACTGCAAGGAGAATCCTGCAGGCCCTGGGTTACATGGCATCCTGCATAATTCTGATACCACAGGCCAGGCTGCATATGAGAAAATTACAATGGTACCTAAGGAGTGTATGGTCTCAACACAGTCACAGTTTGGAAACTTTGATACCAATCATTCCTTGCCTTCAAAATGAATTCCTGTGGTGGGCTCAGGCCTGCCAGTCCAACAGAGGGTTGCCTTTCAACAAACCAAAAACAAAACAAACCATCACCACGGACGCTTCAGACCGAAGATGGGGAGCACACATGGAGGGCAAATGTATCCAAGGCCTATGGTCTCAAGGGCAGCTACGCATGCACATAAACCAAAAGGAAATGCTGGCAGTGATGCATGCAATCGAGGCTTTCAAACCCTTCCTCCATCAAGGCCACCTGTTAGTAAGGACAGACAACACCACGGTCATGTGGTACATAAACAAGCAGGGAGGCACACACTCCTACCCTCTATGCCAGCTGGCTATGAATCTATGCGAACTATGCCTGAAACTCAATATCCAACTACAGTCCCAGTTCGTGCCAGGAAAAGAAAATACACTGGCAGACAGCTTAAGCAGAACTACCATGGATGCACACGAATGGATGCTGCACCCAGACATCTTCCAACTCATAGCAAAGGCATGGGGAACGCCGGAGATAGATCTGTTCGCCTCCCCCCTCAACCATCAACTGAATACATTCTGCTCAAGGACATACCACCCACAAGCTTGGAGGGAGGACTCTCTCTCTTTCAGCTGGAAAGCTCTAAAAGTATATGCCTTCCCACCTCTCCCATTAATGTACAAGGTTCTACTGAAGATCAGGGAGGAACAGCCAAGAGTGATTCTGATAGCTCCAGACTGGCCAAGGCAACACTGGTATCCACTATTGAGAAGCATGTCACAGGCAAAACCATGGCCTCTCCCCCTATGGCCTCTTCTTCTGACGCAGAACAATTTCACGATCATGCATCTCAACTTGAAAACATTGCAGCTAACTGCCTGGAAAATTCCTTAAATCCCAATCAAAATGTTTTATCACAGAGAGTGAAGGACATTATCATGGAAGCTCGCCGGCCTTCCACAAGGAAGACATACTCAGCTAAATGGAAAAGATTTCTCATTTGGAACACATTAAAAAGCTTAGATGTGACAGTGGCAAGCATGACACATATTCTGGAATACTTAGCAGAATTGTTCCACAATGGCCTGTCCTATTCTTCCATTAAGATTCATGCCTCAGCAATTTCAGCAGAATACAATGTGGATCCACCTATCTTCTCGCACCCTCTCCTCAGGCAATTTCTGAGAGGGATCAAAAATATTAAACCTCCAAGAAAACCCCCTTTACCTGCTTGGGATCTCAACTTTGTGTTGGAGAAACTAACACTTCCTCCTTTTGAACCAGCAGCATCAGCGGATCTACAGTTTCTGTCTTGGAAAACTGCATTCCTTCTGGCAATAACTTCAGCAAGAAGAGTATCTGAGTTACAAGCATTAATGGCAGTACAGCCATTTCTTATCTTCCATCAGGACAGAGTTTCACTAAGAACCAATCCTACTTTTATGCCAAAGGTGGTATCTAGGGTATCCTTGAACCAAGTTATTCACTTGCCTACGTTCTTCCCAAATCCACAGAATAGAGGGGAAAAACTTCTGCACACCCTGGATATACACAGACAACTACGCTACTACTTGGACAGAACTAAAAGTAGCAGAAAAACTGACCAACTATTTGTAGCATATGCTACTGGGGTGCAAGGAAAAGCAATTTCCAAACAGACAATTTCAAAATGGATAGGAAATTGCATTCGATTTTGTTACTCCTTTCATGGAAAGACAGTTCCTGCAAACATCAGGCCTCATTCCACAAGGGCCACGGCCACCACTACAGCCTTCTACGAGGGGTGCTTACCCCTCTTTTAGCTAGCTGGGGGAATCTATTATGGTGTATTTGTTTGTATATACATGCATATATATATAATTTTGCAAATGTTTGGAATTTTATTGCATTTATCCAAATTTAGCCTTCCTAGAGGGCACCTGGCATCTGGGGCAAGAAAAACTGAGGAAAATGGCGTCGGCTAATGCTTTTATACCCCAGACGCTCTGACGTCGGGGAAAGTGCGACATCAGCCGAGGCCAGACCCAGACTTTGGAATCCGGCCGACCGAAGGGCTGCCTGAGGCAGGACAACCCTGGCACGAACTGGGACTGTAGTTGGATATTGAGTTTCAGGCATAGTTCCCATAGATTCATAGCCAGCCGGCATAGAGGGTAGGAGTGTGTGCCTCCCTGCTTGGTAACATTCTACTTTTATGTGCTTTATGGAAATTGGGTATTTTTTTTATGGAAATGAAGGGAGTGGCTATAGAAGGAGATTTTTTTGCCCTGGTGTTTACAAACTTATTTAGTAGTTTTGGGAAACTGATTGTTTTCATAAGTGAGTTTTGGCCTAATATGATGTGGACAAGGTATTCAGGGACAGTTCTAATTTATTTTGCACATTTCCCAACAGTGTTTAATGTCTTGAGTTTACACATTATGTTTACTGAATACTTGGACATTACACTTACCAAAGCTTGGTGCTGCGGTAGCGTTGTCGCCTCACAGTGCGACGTTGTCCTGTTCGACTCTCAGCTAGAGCGTCTTCTGTGTGGAGACTGCATGAATGGGCATACCTTCGTTGAAGGTTGTGCGTCAGGGCTGGCAACTCGGCACATAAAAATCTACTGCCAGTCATTAGCGGACCGGAGTTCCGCTGTGGCGACTCCTAACCGGGAAAAGAAGACACAAACACTCACCAAAGCTTATGCGAACAATCAGTACTTAACGAACATTTTTAGGACATTCACCTTTTCAAATGGTTATTTACATTGTTTGAGTTGCCACCCTCACAGGCAAAAGAAAAACCTGCTTAGAGGCCATATGACCAAATTATCCAGGGTTGTATCTGATCATGTTTTTTGAAAGAACTAGGCCACCTCAAGTCCATCTTTGTCTATAACTTTACACACAATTGTTAGTGAGGTAAAGTTAAGGTTAACTCTGGCATGGACTAAAATTGCCTCAAGTGACCAAGGCCCAACCAATAATTTTTGCTATAAATCTGGTACATCCCTTAATTTCAAACCTCAAAAGCATGACAGAGGTGACATTCTCATATTTTCATAGCCAAGTCATAACATCTACCAGTAGCAGCTAATCAAAACCATACAATTTACTGCTTTTTATAAAAAGATAAAATTAATGTGGAGCAGAATTGAGTTTAGCCTACTGGTCTGGCCCTCCAGAACGGTCCCAGTTTTTCATGTGGCACCTTGGGAAAATGAGTTGTCCATCCTTGATCAAGAACTACCTTAATATTTCTGTATGCATTGGATATCTCATTTAGGGAGACCAAACGTTTACGTTTGGGTATCTCCTAACAAATTGCACATTCGTTCCTCATAATCCAGGTACCCCATGATCGCTAAGCCACCACTGTTATCGGGCTTCATGCATCTTATGTCTTTGTTTGTGGTGATGACTTTCAGGGTTTCTCTGATCGGGAAACATTATAGAAACGCTTATTTCAATGGGAGCTAAGTTCTTGAATCTCCTTCTAACAAATCTTTTTGAGTATGTTGATGGTGGGGTACAAGGGAGGATTGGCTAAACTTTTTCTTTTAAGCAGGTTAGCCTCAGTCTGTAGTACATCCATGTCACCAAATAACACCTGGAAATTCAGATTTTGAGTAAAGAGCTTCAAGTCTAATAAGGTATATTCCAAATTGGCTCTACTCGAAGGAGTACAATTAAATACCTTTAAGAAAAGTGAATGGTGCACTTGCCCAGTGGGAATATCTGTATAATTGTACATGCTAAAGCCAAAAAAAAAAAAGGTATGTTAACAGTACCTTGAATGTTACTGCGGTCCTTCACTCCACTCCATTCCTCTGATATGTTTACCATTTCCGATGGTGAAATCCACCCCCTCTGATTGTTCCTCCTCATTGCTTGTTTCCACCCTGTCTGCTGACCTGATGTTGGTACTGGTTGTCTGCGCGCACACTTAAACTTGGATGGAAGATAGTTTGATGCAAGCTCATTTTCTGGTTACTTGATAGTTGGAAGTACAGCAGACCCTGTACTGTTTTCACAGCATGGGAATTTCTTTGAATTAGTCTAGATAATTTAATTCAACATCAGACAGATACAATGCCATTAGGCATATAATGTTTCCCTCATATTTCGCAATCATAATAACTGAATACAAGGATGTTAAAAGCTATGATTGTACACATAACTTATTCAGCCTTCACAGGAGGAAACTACAGTGTTATCTGCACATACTTTACAGTTTGAATGCTCAGCACAATTTAGTATTCCATTTGGATTGTGTCTAACCAAGGGGTTACCCTTTGTCTTTTTGACATTACAACAGAATTTGACAACAGATTCTTTGGATTATGTTTGGGGAGCTATCTTGATAGCTCTAAACGTTTAACATTGATATCAGTACTGCTGTATCATTTATTGTAGGTGGACATCCACCCATAGTCTGATTTCCAAAGTTTTTAGTATACCTAGCGGACTGGTTCCCTTACTTTGTTTATTGGTAGGGTACTGGTTAGAAAAAGGTGAGCATATCTGCACCATCTTTTTTTGGGGGGTCTTACCACTGTTGGACATTCAGTCTGATTTATTTAGGTGACTTCTGTACTGTATTGACAAGTACCCTTTTTGGGAAAATGATGTGTTATTTTGTTTGCTGCTTATTCTGATATACATTGTACATTGCTGTTATGTTTTTTTTTGTTGTTTCTTGGACATTTTTATGAGACTGATTAACATCCCTGTAAAAGATCAACAAGTGTGCTTGTGGGTGACATTATCCTACCTAATGCAGGTCCACCCACTTTGTATATTACAAAGAATACTCTTGTTTTTGAAAGACCTTGCTTTGTAGGGGTAAGAATGTAGTGTCTTTTATTGAGCAGCAAAAGCTTTTTTCATGTAACTGAGAGATCCTAGTCCTAGCTGCTTCTTCAGTGGAAATGCTTTCTCTTTACAAATCAAAGAAATGCAGAATTTTATGCCATAGGAAAATGGAAAAGTCAGAGAAACTAGTTACTAAGGAAGCAGGCAGGGTGAATGTGGCCTTAGAGATCCAGTCAGTCCAATAGATGCCTGAGGTTGCCAGCTCTGCAGTGGTACCATCTGGTAAGCCCCATGTCCCACGTTTTGACATCTGTTTAACCAACATACTCGACTGTCAAAGCCTTTGTAGACACAGACAGCAGTGCGGCAGGCTTATTGCCTTCTCGGGCTTCTGGAGATGCTGCAGCTGCATCACAGCTGGACACAGACTCCAAGACAAACTGCTTTTGGTCAGTACTTGCTGCATGCTGAAAGAAAAAGCTTTTACCTTTCCTGATGTGTATTCAAGGTCCAGAATCCCAGAAACAGCAGTGGTGCAACGGTAAGGTTGTCGCCTCACAGCAAGAGGTTCTCCAATTTGATTCTCAGCTGGAATGCCTTCTGTGTGGAATATGCATGTCCTCCCCTGTGTTCATGTGAGGTTTCTCTGGGTACTCGGGTTTCCTCCCACATTACAAAGACATGCTTCTGGAGCATTTCTCCCCGGGCCTCTGCTGAACATTTTCTTTGTTCCAAGTTGGACTTTCCCCTAAACAGATGTTAGTCATTTCAGCTTAGATTCAGCATACTTAACTGACAGAGCTCCCAGCCAGTTTTTCAACAGACTGGAAGGCTGCTTCAAGGATATCTGTCACCAGGCGTCTTGTCTCATAGGTGTTTTGCCAGCGAATGTGGTAGCATGAAAAAGGGCTAATATTTCTTGCTCTCCAGCTTTCAGTTAGAGTTTTGGAGAATTGCCCCTGACTAAACAGTAAAGACCCTTCCCAAGAAGAATTTTTTGACTCTGATGTGGACAGGGTTGAACAGTATCCCGCAGACTCCATATTGAAACAAAGGGATCACTGAGCCAAAGCTTGTCTTGAGGCAAATCTCCTTTAATACATTGAGCACTTTCGTCCTCAACAGAACTTCGGAATTAAAACACCACTAGAACAACATTTAAATGCACACACTCATCAAAATCAATAACCTAATTAGTCATTCATTAACAGTTCAATAAATTAATAAAACACCTGAAACATTTAAAAGGCAAATACACTAAGATAAAAAAACCTTTAATGTTAACAAATTCATTCAGACAAAGTGATTTATCTGCTTATAATCTAAGTTGCCACAAAGTTTTCTTTCTTTCTGTATATTTGGTATAACACCCTTTCCTCAAATTTAAAGGTACATGTTCCAATACAGGAAAATATTTTTTAAAACTTGTGCAAATAGTGGTGTGCTTAAACAAAGAATTGTTCTTATCCAGCCTCCTAATCGCATATAAATGTTCCTTAATTCTTTTGAAAGTTTCCTAGTTGTCATTCCAGCATAGAGATCACAACATATACTAAGCCTGTAGTACTGCAATGGAAATATCCATTCATTTTTAAAGGCCTTATTTAGATGTGCAAAGTAGATATTCATGCCCTCCAAAATAAAACTATAGACACTGCCAAAAACACATGTATTACATACCTTGGCCTTTATCAGTGTGTAGCGGAGGTGCATAGATGTTCTCATTTTCATCAAGCTGTTCAGTAGATCTAGATGTCTTTTATGTAAACGTAGGATCAAAGCTAGCAGCATTGTAGACATCAGAATTACCCATATCTAATTGTTGAGTAACTTTTTTTTTTATAGAACCATCTTCAGCTGTCATTTGCAGTGAAAAAGTATTCTTAAAATTGTGATTATCACGAATGCATTTATTACAAAAAAACGGTAGTTAGAATAGGACAAAATTAATTTCCCGTAGGTTTGATTTCATCAACACTATGCTGTAAATCTTCTAACCTATAACCTCTGTCAGAGAATAATTGGATTAATTTCGGAATTCCATCTGAAAAAAATATCTGTCCTGAGCCTGAACAGTCCATAATCATCTGACCTTTAAGGATGTTTTCCTTCATAAATTTAGGATGAGCACTAGTGTAAAATAAATGATTATTAGTGAAACAAGATTTCCTAAAAACCTGACTTGAGAACTTCTTATGAACAAAATCCTAACTCATTCTAATAGCCAAGTATGATACACTAGAACCTACATTACCCAAATCAAAAGTCAAAACTTTGGTAGTAGAATTCAGTTGTTCAACAAACTTCATATCTTCTGAGGAAACATTGGTAATAAAAAAAATCTTTTGAAAACATTACGTTTGTAAAACGAAAAATCTTACTGAGAATCTGGCATTCCCACCATTCCATGACTAAGTTAGCAAAAGAGGCAGCAACAATAGCTATACCTTTTAACTGTTGCTAGTATTCCCCGTTAAAATAAAAAAATTGTTTTCCAGCATGACTTCCACCAGTAAACAACAAGCGTTTATAAATGAGCTCGAAAAATTGGTGAGCTTAGTTAGGAACAGTCTTAAAAGTTCAACCCCTTGATCTGGATGCTAGTGTGTAAAGATTTAACATCAAAGGTGAAAAAGGTGGGATGAAATGAATTCACATGAAATTCCTTCAAATCATTTAAGGAATCCCAAGAATCTTTGATACAACTGTTTTTAACTTTTGAACTAAAGGGTTTAATATAGGATCTTAAAAAAAAAAACAAAACTGCAAACCCTTCTGTAGTACTGCCTGAAGCTGCAACAATGGGCCTAAATGGCAACGGAAATACTTGACTGCAATTTGTGAATTTGACTGCAATTTGTGAATACCAAACATAATAGCAGTCTAGGAAATTCCATGTGCATGAACTGAAAATACTTTCATTAACTAATAAATCCAATAGAAAACTATGAATGCATTTGTATCTACCATAAATCTCAGTCACTTTCTTATAGTCAGAAATGTTATGAACCAATTTGGACATTTCAGTAATATAAATCAGTCTGATACATAATGTTCAGTCCCAAATCTTTATCAGCTCTCATAAACCTTAAATCATTTTTTTTTTCAAATTCAAACAAATACATCCTTTCATCTTTGAATAAGTTAAAAAAATAATGCTTTTAATAACTTTCACAGTGTCCCTCTCACATTGGTCTTGGAATGCTGAAATAGACTGGATTGGTGGATTAGATGCATTAGGTTTTCTTAAACATGAAGTGTTCAGATTGTTTATATGTGTAAACAAATATTGCAAGTTTAATTTCTTACAAAAAGCCTTAGGTTAACAGCAGTATGAGGAAGACTAGCTCGAGCACTAGGAATAAACGATAAGCCCTTTTTAAGTAAGTCCATTTGTGTCTTGTTAAAATGTTCTTTGATAAAATTAAAAATGCTGCCTACGTGCAACACACTCATTGTTTGATGTCAGAGCACTATTCACCAGTGTTTCCACTGCCATTTAGGCTTGCTTTTGCAGCTTTATGCAGTGTTATAGAAGGGATTTCCCTTTTTAGATCAGATAGTAAACCCTTTTTATCTTACCAAAGATTTGGAAGAAAGGAAACTTTGTGGCCACTTGTATTACAAGCAGGTAAATCACCTGGTCTGAATCTATTAACATTAAACGTTTTTTATCTTAGTGTCTTTGTCTTTTAAATATTTCAGGTGTTTTATTATTGTATTGAGTTGTTAATGAATGACTAAGTTTATTGATTTTGATGACTGCATTTAAATGTTGTTCTAATGGTATTTTTATTCTGAAGACGTCCTGTTGAAGAAGAAAGTGCTCAATTTATTAAATAAGCTATGCTTCTAGACACGACTTGTCTCTTTGATCATTTTGTTTTAGTGTTATAGCTGTGCGCCACTTCATTCTTGTGTTTTGTTTGGTTTCATACACCATATTGACTCTCTTCTAGAGTAGGATATGGGTAAAGAGTGATCACCTCCAGAGGAGATGTTCTTTGGCAAAACACTCAGTTTAGTGGGAAAATGCAATACGTTTGAGAACTCTTTAGATCCTTATTTAGCAAACTGCTTGGCAAAGTTGAACAGCCATTCCCCTGGCCTTGCAGGTAGTTGCACGCTTTAGCAATGCTTCATTAGAATTAGATTTGAAACTGTCCCCACCACCACCAAGGAGATAGTGTAGGTTTTTCTGGGTAGAGGGAAAAGCTAAGTACTTATATATAAAAATCCTGTCTGTGATCATATAGTCATTTCACTTAATACCATTAGAGAATCAAAACTGGCCTAGCTGACAAAACACTGCCAAATGATAAGGTAAGATGCTAGATAGATACTGCAAGATGTACACACCACAGCCATTCTAGGAATTGGAGCCATTACATGCTAAACATTCATTTTGCAGTACCAGAGGATATTCTTAGATAGGTGGAGATTGCAGATGCCTTAGCTGTTTTGACCTTAATTCAGAGGTTTCTAACGTTTGTTCAGACATCCTTAATGGTAGGCAAACATGCCATGCCATCAAATGCAGCTGTGATACTTATGATGGTTTAACCACGTTAACTGCCTCTAGCACAGTGTTTAAAAGGGTATGTTGTTTGTGAGTTACGTCATGTACAAGAGAAAGTCAAGGGACATCATCTTAATACCCCTCTGGTCTCATACCTTTTGTTTGAGCCTCCATCCCAAGAAGTGTTTAAGAAATTGGAGGAGGGAAATGGGACTTCCAAGATGACAACACTCCCAGCTGCATATTGATTAGAGCTGTCCCAGTGTAAAATTACTAAAAAAAAATACAAAGTTATCACTTTGGTTAAAAATTATTTACTGAGTAATACCATTACGAAAAACCAAAATTGGCAGCTACAGTGACCACGACCAGTAAATCCAAAATGGAGCACAAGAATCAGCAGGACCAGATGGCGACATTAAAATCCAGCTTTAATAAACCTTCTTTAAAACACAGACTATAGATTGAGTGCTTTCATCTCCATCCAGTGGGACTTCATCAGAATCTACACACAAGTTTCACCAGTACATTTAAATGGACTATTAATTACTAATCTACCCAATAAAATTACTTGATCTTAATTACCAATTTTGTTTTTTCGTAGTGGTTTTACTTGGCAAATTTTTCAGCATGGACTCTCTGGATGACGTATCTTCCCTATTTTTGCCAGTACATAGGTAAGAATTCTATAGTGTCTACTCTGAGTTAACTATAGTGAACTGCGAATTGACCTGCCTCGTAGATGTCATCAGTCAGTCAGATTGTACAAACAGAGGCGGAACTATCAAAAGGAAGAGAAGTTCCTCACCCGGAAGTGACGTGACTGCTACAGCAATGAGGCAAGAGAGAAGAGCCCTGGACTGGAAACAAATGCTGTAGGAGTTGAAACTGATTTTTTTTTAAGCAGAGAAGTGAAGAAAACAATGTGGATAGCTTTAAAAAGCGGGATGCCAATAAAGTTGCCCTCGAAGAGGCAGAACAAACTGGTGCACATCCGAAAACAACAGGTACTACTAGATCTTTTGCCGGTGTTTTAAACACGTGTGTGTTATGCCATGATAATGATAACAGTACTGTACCAAAAGTGAGAACTGGTCATGAGGAACACAGTACTTTGAGAGACACCTACTGTTAATATCAATAACTTTGAGACACTGGTCAATAAACCTTTTTCCTTTTGATGACTGTAAACAAGTGAATTATAAGGGGATTGACAAAACAGAGTATGGTGGGGGAACTTTAAAAGATTGGATATACACATTTGAAAGTAAAATGTATAAAGTCAAAGCATTGCAAATGGAAAATGCATATCTTGTTGAATGTTTGCATAGAAAAATTGTCCCAAGAGGATTAAGAATATGCAAGTTTCCCTTTGGAATAGAGTATAATAATGCTCTTTATGCAGAATTTGTGGACATATTTAACAGGCACGGTCTAAAATTGTTAGAAAAAAATTGTAAAATGCAGTGATGACAGGCTGTGTAAATTATTGGATGAGGCAGAAAAGTTAAATGCTGATATTAGGACAGATTTGTTGTTCTCAGAATTGCAAAATGTTTACTTAAAACAGATTAAGGTGGTTGAAAGCAAATCTGACAAACTGTTTAATAAGAAAAGTAAAAAAATACAAAGAGATATTTTGGAATATAAAGAAAAGAAAGCCTGTCTTAAGGTAATAAATACAAAGAGATATTTTGGAATATAAAGAAAAGAAAGCCTATCTTAAGGTAATAAAAAAGCATGACACTCATGAGAATGGTCAGGATAGGAAATCACAGGATTTTTCTTATAAGAACTATGATGGGTTAAGTGGGCACCAGGAGTATGGCATGAACAAACAACACGGCAGAAGGCAAAATAATTTTTTCACCATCGACAGAAATGGGAAGTGAGGAAGGAACGGATCAGGGGTACTCGATGCAAAAGAGATAGTAAAGGGACACAAGGGAAAGATGGAGATAAGTATAAAAGCAAATGATGAGGTGATTAAAAAACAAGGGGTAGTCAACACTTAAAAGGATTTCACATTTCCAACTACACAGCAACAGTTTTAAAAAAGAACATTTTTCTATATTTATGAAAGGCTTGAAATTTGTATCTGTAAGACGTTTTAACTATATTAATACCATTATTGAATTAAAATTATAC
>NC_056728.1:1154464174-1154481148 GCF_019279795.1 Protopterus annectens
TTTTTTTTTAAAAAGGGGTTTATCACCTAATATTTTAGACAATTCTGGGTTCACGAAAAATTTCCCAATGTTTCTCCAATATTTCCTTGATTTTGTTAATGTAAGGTGTGTAAGGGAGTATACATGCCTTCTGATATTTGCTGACACTTGTTAGTTCTTTTTCTTGATCTACTAGGTCAATTACTCCTAATAAAGGTTGGTATTTCAGTCCCCACTGTGAGATTACATACTGTCTGACATCATTTAACATTTTACTATTGTACTTCCTCTCTTTGAACATGGTGGTAATGTATTCAATCTCTTCTAACATTTCCTCCTTTCTGGACGTCATCCTGGCCACTCTTATAATCTGGCCCTTGAAAATATTATGCAACATTTTCCTAGGATGATTGCTATTGTAATATAAATAATCGTTGGAGAAGGTGTTTTTCCTATGTATGTTGGATTTAAAACCTTTATCATCATGAGATACAATGGTATCAAGATATGGTATACCATTGGTGCTGACCGAATGTGTAAACTTAAGAAATTTACTACTGTCATTAATAAAAACGATAAACTTGTTTAAATCCTCTACACAACCTTTCCATTAATTGTATATGTCGTCTAAAAACCTTGTGTAATGAGTGACGTATGAAAATACACGAAGAAAGTTTACACACGCAAGGTATTTTATTTAGTTTAGAATGATAGTCTATCATTAATGGTGTACATTATTTCACATATCACATAACATTCTGTAATATTTTTTACATATATTTTAATCAATTCAGTATACAAATATTTTTTAAATATTTTTTATGCATTTTATATAAATTTTATATATATAGTCATATTCATACATTTATATATAATTTGTATAAAATTTGTATATATATTACATCTATTAAGCACATTTATTTTATTTCATTTTTTAAACCACACTCAACATAAATAATGCACATCTATGTTTTTTAATTGATTAAGAATTTTTTAATTGATTAAGAACTTTTTTAATTGATTGAAAATCTTTTAACAATAGATTTTTGTAATATTCTTATGTATCTTTTAAAACATACAGTTTATTTTTATTTTATTAATTGTCACAACAGGAGTTTATTAATTGTTTGTAATAAACATTTAACATTTATATAATTACAATTGTACGAATAAACACAGGACAGGTAGCAATAAATATTTTGAAAGTATTTTGAAAGTATTTAGATGTATAGTTAATAAATATTAGGATGTTTAACTAGTTATGTTTAAATGATGGATATAGCTTTAAGCATTAAATGTAGTAACACTATTTCGCGCCAAAAAGGTTATTTAAATTGTGGATTCAAACAGTTTTTTTGTTCTGAAGAAGCCTACATGGGATAGGTGAAAGCGCTTAACCTTGGATTACATTTTCTGTGATCGAGTGTTGTTGTGAGTTGCTGTAATAAACATCTTGGCTGTTTTTGCTTTACACACTGCGTTTCCTCTTATTTCGTTGCTAGAGAAGATAGCGCAGTGTATTTTATTTATTGGTTTTGTTCTTCCTCGCAACTTTTCACTTCCGTAGTTGTTCATGGAGGGGAATGCAGATTTACAGCCAACAGCATTAGATGTTACACCGGTTATTGCCGATACAGAGGCTGTTAAGTCCGAGTTGGCTGAACTGAAGGGTGAATTGAAACAACTCACACACACATTGACTGTTTTTATGTCGAAGGTAGAGCAGGATTTAAAAAGCATTGGCACATCCTGTTCATATAGTCCTCACAATGACAGAAACAACAGTAGTGGAGACACCAGGAGCACCAGGGAGCAGAGAGTTATGAAAATTAAGGACAAGGGAAGTTCCGTTTGTCCTAATGTCAAACCTAATAGTTGCCAAATGTCGGTGTGTGGCACTAGTGGTAAAGACAACTTTGACTATCACTCTGCAGAACCGGGTGTGGTGACAAAAGGCATATCTTCGAACTCTTCAGTTGTTCAGCATAACACAACATCAGGAAGTCAGTGTGGGGGAGTGACGTCAACACAGCGCAAAGGTTTATCGGAAGGTAGCGCTGATATCGATTTACCAGCCTCACAGGTTCCTAACTCTTATGTGGACAGACATCAACTGGATTCGACAGGATTAACATTTGATTTCTCAATTTACAAATTTGAAGATGGTGAAGAAGAAATGTTTCGTACAGGCACGAGGTTGAAGCGTGTTAAGCCTGTCAGAACTTATGCACACACAGTTGGGTCTGTGTTGGCTAATAAAGGTACTGAATTGAAGTCTTGTAATAACCAAAGGAGTACTGATGACAATAGTAATAATTTTAATATGAACAAATTTCTATGTAATGACTGCAATTTTGATGTTGTTGATAAAGGGAAATTTGGATTCCCTAACAAAAAAGTAGTGAATGTTGGCACACTTAAGGACAAAATTTACAAATTAGGGAATCTTATGAATAATATAGACAACACTAAAATTGAGAATGCATATTTACATAAGTGTTTGATATTGAAAATAGTTCCAATGGGACTACGTTTTTTTAAATTTCCTTTAGGTGTGAACATTAATGAGGAAGTAATTAGGGAATTTAACAAATTTTTTGATGAGTGTGGTTTTAAATATATGAATTTGTTGATCAAGTATAATGATGGGAAACTTTTAGATCTCATTAGTCAAGCAGAAAAATTGAATTTGGAGATTGAAAATGATTTATTATTTGACGAGTGGAATAATTTATATCAGAAACAATTTAAGACAGTGGAAAGGAAATCTAAAACTGTCCACGAAAGAAAATGTAAGAAAATAAATAGGGATTTGGCACAATACAAAGAAAATAGAGTATATAAGTGGTACAAAGATGTGAAAAATATTACACACAAGCAATTCTCTACTGATGACCAACAAAATAGATATGAAGGAAGGAATAGATGGAATGAGGAAGGTAATGTTGATGAAGATAATTACAAAGGTTATGGGTACCAAGGAGGGTACAAACATAATTTTTAGAGGAATTGGAACCCCCAATATTGGAAGAAAAAAACAAGGAATATGATAGGGAACCACAACAGTGGGTACAACCAACGACAAAGGAATTACAAAGAGGAGAAGTGGATGGATTATTAAATGAAAGGAGAGGTAGTACTAATGTTTTGGTAAGCGATTGTATAGAGAAGGATGGTGTGGTATATAGTTTGGATAAATTTAAGATCTATAACTATACAAATTTCCAGGTGGAAGATGTACATTTCAGGTTATTATCCAAAGGAATGAAATTTATACCTACACCAAAATATGATCTGGTGGATCACTTGGTTGAAACCAAGTTGTACACACGTAAATTAAATTTATCTGTTATGTTCCAGAATAAGAAAAACATAAAATATCCTGAATTGGATAAAGGAGAAACTATATTAAAAAACAAAAGTACATTTATACCCTATATGAATCCTATGGTGGAAATTTTTGAGAAACAGGTACATAAGGATTTGTACAAGTTTTCCAACACAGCCAGGAAATTTAATGTTAAGGACAATTTAACTAAGGTAGAAAGGGAAGAACTTTGGAATTTAAGGAATAATTACAACATACGCATAATGAAACCTGACAAGGGAGGGGGGATTGTGTTATATGACCAAATGGAATATATTGCAAAGTTAAATGCACTTCTTACTGAAACAGGTAATTATGAATCGATTTCCCTGAATGAAATCAATATAGCCTATCAGAGGATCAATTCATATTTGGAGGAATTTTGGATTGACAATCGTATTAATAATGATGTATACAATTATTTGAAAGTACAACATCCGTTATTGGCCGTATTGGTAGGTATTCCAAAGATACACAAATATATAGAAAATCCCCCCTTTAGGCCAATTGTGTCAGGCAGTAGAGCTAAGACATTCCCTTTAGGTAAAGCAATTGACACCTGGCTTAAGGACATTTACCGAAGTATCCCTCACCTGTTAAAGGATTCATGGGATTTTCTTAGAAAATATCCCATTCACACGGACACAAATAACCTCCATTATGTGACTATAGATGTCATTGACTTATTTTCATGCATTCCTAACAGGCAAGGATTGGAAATGTTTTGTGAAAGTATTAGAAAACACACCAACCTTGAATGGGATAAAATATGTCTGATTATGGAATGTATGTCTTTAGTATTGGAACACAATTATATACTATTTGAGGGGGAATATTTTAAACAGAGTAGGGGAGTGGCAATGGGTTCAGCAAGTGCTCCAATATTTGCGAACCTTGTAATGCTATACTGGGAGGAAGAAGTTTTATTCAAAAGTGGGTTATTTTCATACGTCACTCATTACACAAGGTTTTTAGACGACATATACATTTTATGGAAAGGTAGTGTAGAGGATTTAAACAAGTTTATCATTTTTATTAATGACAGTAGTGAATTTCTTAAGTTTACACATTCTGTCAGCACCAATGGTATAGCATATCTTGATACCATTGTATCTCATGATGATAAAGGTTTTAAATCCAACATACATAGGAAAAACACCTTCTCCAACGATTATTTATATTACAATAGCAATCATCCTAGGAAAATGTTGCGTAATATTTTCAAGGGCCAGATTATAAGAGCGGCCAGGATGACGTCCAGAAAGGAGGAAATGTTAGAAGAGATTGAATACATTACCACCATGTTCAAAGAGAGGAAGTACAATAGTAAAATGTTAAATGATGTCAGACAGTATGTAATCTCACAGTGGGGACTGAAATACCAACCTTTATTAGGAGTAATTGACCTAGTAGATCAAGAAAAAGAACTAACAAGTGTCAGCAAATATCAGAAGGCATGTATACTCCCTTACACACCTTACGTTAACAAAATCAAGGAAATATTGGAGAAACATTGGGAAATTTTTCGTGTGAACCCAGAATTGTCTAAAATATTAGGTGATAAACCCCTCATAGTTTACAAAATGTCACACAATTTGAAGAGAATCTTGGAATCAGGTAAAGAGACTAACTTCAAAAGGGGTGAAAAGGGATGTCTATTATCCACTAAGAAATGCGGAAATTGTAACCAATGTAGGTTTATCATGGGGCAAGCTGAGTTCACCTTGGATAACATCAACAGGACAGTAATTAGATTAGCAAAGGGTAATTGCAACACATCTTTTGTTATATATATGGCCAAATGTCAAAAATGCACAGCATATTACATTGGAAAAACAGAGAGGGCATTCAAAAGGAGAATTTATGACCACATGTACTGTATTAGAAGGAAAGACAAGAATAATGCCTTATACAGGCATGTGGAAAAGGAGGGTGTAAATCACAGTTTCACCTTTGGTATTTTAGAACACATCAAACCAAACTTGAGAGGGGGTAGTAGTAAAGATTTGTTAAGCTACAAAGAAATATGGTGGCAGCTGTTTACAGATGCTGCTACTGAACCTGGTTTGAATGATTCTATAGCAGTGAAACCATTGTTAGCAAAATAGCAAAAAATCCCTATGATGAAATTTGTATATGACCACTGGTTTTCCAAGAAGGTTTACAATAAGTGTACACGAAGAAAGTTTACACACGCAAGGTATTTTATTTAGTTTAGAATGATAGTCTATCATTAATGGTGTACATTATTTCACATATCACATAACATTCTGTAATATTTTTTACATATATTTTAATCAATTCAGTATACAAATATTTTTTAAATATTTTTTATGCATTTTATATAAATTTTATATATATAGTCATATTCATACATTTATATATAATTTGTATAAAATTTGTATATATATTACATCTATTAAGCACATTTATTTTATTTCATTTTTTAAACCACACTCAACATAAATAATGCACATCTATGTTTTTTAATTGATTAAGAATTTTTTAATTGATTAAGAACTTTTTTAATTGATTGAAAATCTTTTAACAATAGATTTTTGTAATATTCTTATGTATCTTTTAAAACATACAGTTTATTTTTATTTTATTAATTAAGTGTCACAACAGGAGTTTATTAATTGTTTGTAATAAACATTTAACATTTATATAATTACAATTGTACGAATAAACACAGGACAGGTAGCAATAAATATTTTGAAAGTATTTTGAAAGTATTTAGATGTATAGTTAATAAATATTAGGATGTTTAACTAGTTATTTAAGCATTATATTCAGTAACACTATTTCGCGCCAAAAAGGTTATTTAAATTGTGGATTCAAACAGTTTTTTTGTTCTGAAGAAGCCTACATGGGATAGGTGAAAGCGCTTAACCTTGGATTACATTTTCTGTGATCGAGTGTTGTTGTGAGTTGCTGTAATAAACATCTTGGCTGTTTTTGCTTTACACACTGCGTTTCCTCTTATTTTGTTGCTAGAGAAGATAGTGCAGTGTATTTTATTTATTGGTTTTGTTCTTCCTCGCGACTTTTCACATTTTAAAATCTGGCAGGTTCAGACCCCCTTTGCTCTTGGGAAGTGTTAGTTTTTGATACGAGATTCTGTTTTTTTTTTGGTTCCTATATGAATTTTGCTAGGAAGGTATGAATTTGTTTGAAAAATGTATTATGTATATTTATCTGTGATGTCATGAATATATATGTTAGTGTAGGTAAAATGCTCATTTTGATTATTGATACTTTGGTCAGAAATGGTAGCTTAAGGTTATTCCACCTTTTACAGTCTTGCATTATGCTTTGCCATTTAAGAGTTATGTTATGCTGGTAGAATTCCTTGTTGCTCTGGAAGAAAGTAATTCCCAGATATTTGGTTTCTTCTTTAATTTTTATTGTATCTATTAGTGGTATTAATGAGATAAGTTTGGGTGGCCTTAAGGGGAAGATATTAGTTTTATTGAGGTTTAATTTGTAGTTAGACATGATTGAAAATTGTTCAATTGCAGTTATTATTTTGGTTATGTTTGAGTTTGGTGTAGTGAAGTATATGTTCATCATCTGCTAAGGCAGTGAGGTATACTTTGAAGTTATGTGTTGAGGGAAGGTTATGGTATGTGTTTTGTTTAATATAAAGAAACAGGCGTTCTAGGTATAGGTTGAATAGAAAAGGCGATGAGACATCCTTGTCTTGTTCCATTTTTTATCATAAACCTATTTGACCATGTTTTATTTATATATAGGGATGTGTATGGATTTCTATAGAGCATTTGGATGATCTGAATGAAATTGCTAGGTATGTCAAAATAAGGTAATGTGTGAAGTAAAAATACTAGGTTGCCTCTGTCAAATGCCTTGTGGGCATCTACTACCATTGCATAGATATTAATATTCCTCTGATTTGCAAATTATATTAATGCAGCCAATGTTAGAGTGTTGTTGCTGGTCTGTCTTTGTGGTGTGAACCCAGATTGCTCTGGAGAAATGATTTTCTCTATCAGGTTTTTTAATCTATTTGCCAGTATTGAGGTCAGGATCTTTGTATCTGTATTTAAAAGGGAGATGGGTATATAATTATCTGGATTTTTGGGGTCTGCATGTTCTTTTAATATGAAAGTAGTTTTGGAGGCATTTAACTGAATATCATTTATGTTGTTATTTATTATATAGTTCAGCACATAGTATTGTAGTTTAGCAATTGGGGGGTGAAAGTTTTATAAAATTCTGAAGTAAGTCCATCCGGCCCTGGAGCCTTATGTGATTTTAAATGTTTAATTGTTGTGCATATCTCATTGATGGAAATAGGTTCCATTTGTTTTTTTTTTTGTTGATCTAAATCTAGTTTAGGGAATTTTAGTTTTTGATGAAAACACTCTCTATGTTCCTTAGAGGTTTATAATGTTTGTTCTCCATAGATTTGAGAATATATTTGTTTGAATACTTTGATAATTTCTTCATTTCTTGTGTAGTTTTTGTCCCTGTAGTTTATTTCTGATATATTTGAGGTGGTTTTGTGTTGAGAGATGATTCTGGCCAAAGCTCTGGATGGTATTTGGGCTTCCTCTGCGTAACTAGCTAACATTCTTACCTCATAAAATGACAGATTTCTGGTTTCTAACATACAGAGGTCTCTTTGTAGTTTTAGGAGATCAACTTCAGTTTGGCTATTAAGGTTATTTAGTAGTTCTCTTTCCATTTGTTCTATTTTCCCTTTCAATGTATACTCCTCTTTTAGTTGCATTTTTTTATAGTATGCTGCTTTTTTGATGAATGTTCCTCTGATTTGTGATTTGGCTGCAGCCCATTCTATGTCTACTTGGGATCTGGAGATATTTGCAAGGGATCCAAATTTGCAAAGGATGTCTTTAATATTTCTTCAGCTTCTTTTGTTACATCTGTTTTTATGAGCAGGTTAGGATTCAATGACCAGTTATTACCTCTATTAGCTAAGTACAGTTTTTATCCCAGTTGATAAACAATGTGACTTTGGAATGATCTAAGAAAATCTAGTGTGTATAGTTGTTGTTGGATCCATGCTAATGGGCATGTCTGAGATTAAAAAGAAGTCTATTCTTGACCACATTTTGTGGCACTGCGAGTAGAATGTGAATTTCCCGGCTTAATTCTCGTCCCCATATTTAAAAGGGTCATAGAGTTTAAAGTCTTGTTTAAGTTCATTTATGGCTATTGACATAAAAATTGATGTTGATTATTACAGATTAAGCACCATTATAGGTTTTGGTAATCCTGGGTTGGTAAATGTTATGTAACACCATCTCTCCTCTTTGTCCGCCTTAGTCTCAAGTATCTTGTCTTGGAATTGATTTTTAATTATTATGGCAACCTCAGCACTGTTTGTTTTATCCCCTCTTGTTAGAATTTGTCTTATCCATTTTCCCCCAGTTTCTGTCCATTACTCTGTAGTTAAGTGTGTTTCTTGTATTAATATAAGATTGGCTTTGGTTTTCAGGGTAAGATACAAAAATAGTTTTCTTTTTTCATTATTTTGGAGTCCTTTAACATTCCACGTCTCTATTTCCCACATTTATTTGTTACGTATGTTTATTCTACATGATTTTATAGCACTCTGTAGTTCTAAATCTGCAGTAATGAGACATTCATGCAAATGGAAGGCTAAAATGGCTTCATCTTGTTGGGCACTGTAAGAAGAAACCGTGGCTACAAAACACAATTATACCAGAATGAATGCCTCACCAAAGCCATTTTGGGGGTAGAACAATTGATAAAATGATAACCACATATGGTGATACAGGGTCATTGTTAATGCATAGAATATGTATACACATATTATTATTTATTTTATTACATACAATATTAATTTAATCCTCTCCTTGTGCCCATACCTGTCTGTTTGGAGTTACGTGCTGTCATGTGCATAAAATTACTGGTACTCTGCATGTATATTATTTAGATGTGCAAAATGTGTGCAGAGACTGAGGTGGTGGGACAGGTTCTTCTGTATCCAGATTCTACATTTAAAACTGTTTGACATGTTGCAGACATGAGTCAGAAGTCCTGAGCCTGGAATAAGACGTGCATGGATCTGTGCCCTAAACTATAGAAGAGAATTTGTGCAGTGTAGAAAGCCCTGCATTAAGTAGCCTGACTGGTAATATGACCATTAATATTAATTCACAAAAAGGGGATGGTGCTGTTTATGGAAAAAGATAAAATACAGTGATCTTACTGTACTCTCTACAGCATAATCCCTTAAAGCAACATACACAATTAACAGGTGGATGCTTGCCTGAGACTATGCTAGCTTTAAGTTATTTCTGAACAAGTACATATATTCTTTCAACCTAAGTAAACAGTATGGTTGATAAACACTGGAGGTTACTTAGGTTAACAGAGCCTTATAAAGAAAAATGCTACAACAAAGTGTTGCTTCAGTGTGGAACCCAAGAGAGAGACAAACAAGGGTAAGGATTCATATTGCAAACAGAAAATAAAATAAAGTTTAGGATTGATGTTTTGACCTGTGGTATTCTTTAAAAATAGCACAAAAGATATTTAGCAACTAACCCTGTTTATTATTATTATATTTTAAACTACTGCTGAGGAAGACCACAGGCCAAAAAACATTTTTAATTCTTAGAATGTGTTCACATCCATTGTACTGTTATTTAGCACTTAGAACAGAACTTAGATACAACATCTTAAATGCTTTACTAACAGGCCAATGCTTTCTTTAGATAAACAGGCAATTAAGTATATGATCCCTTCCACATTTTGGTAATACTTAGGAGACCACAGGACGTGTCTAGCAACCAATCATGACTAATGTAATTTCTCTTTTCATGCACATGCACGTTTCTCAGAGATACAGCTAAACAGCACTTAAATGTTGTAATTATTTTTACTAAACGTGAGTTTGAGCATCTGCCCACAGGCAGTACTGAGGGGGAGGGGGGGCAGATGTCACTAGTCATTGTTCAGCTAACCACCTCCACGGTGAGGACAAAGAATGCACTGTCTCTCCAGAAACTTTAATGGAACAGCAGCCATATGGCAATCTTCAGCAAGCAATGGCAGAATACCTTGAGTGGGGCTTACTTTGGACACATATGGAGGCATGCATTCTGATCATGCCTTGCGCAAGAGACTGGGTAGACACTAACAAGCAAATAAAAAACTCTGTGGTGTTACAGCAGGATAGGGTTCCTACTACCCAATTTTTATCTTTTGAAGGAATGCGCAATGAATAAAGGAGTTGTTTGATCTTCTGGGGTATGAAATCATTGGGCAAGGGTGCAACAGCTTTGAAACTTTTGCACAAATGCTCATTATAACAATATTTCTAAATGTCAGCTATCAGTATATATGATCTGCAGAGAAGTGGCAGGATGCCATTCAGCAGGTGAAAGTATACTAAATAAATTCTTACTACATAGTTATCCTGCAAGCTCTTTGTAGGTTATTTATATTAAGGATGGTAGCACACAGCAGCTTATTAGTATAAAATAACTATTAGTGCAGATTACTTTTGTGAAATGCTTCAGAAAAGTTGTTAAAATGTTTTATTACCACATGAATAATAAATTACCTCATAAAGAGATTTGAAGCACTTGAACATCTTTGCGTAAGGAAGACTACATTAAAATTCTCATGAAACTCTTTTAAATGAGTTTCTAATGTAAGCAATGTGATTAATTCCAAATTAAATAAAGTGTAGATAAGCAAGCAATAATGTTTAACATAGTGGACATTACAAGAAAACAATGGCCTGTCTAGAGGTGTTGTGAGGCTTGATGTTGCAAGTGGGGGCATCCACAATCCTGCAAGGTCTATTTGACTGTAATGTCCACCCTGGAGGGCATTTTTGCTTTTAGAAAATGAGCTGTCTGTTAACTTGTTTTGCATTTGTTTTATTATTATTTCTCCCTGCAGCTGGGCATCAGTTTCCATTAGCTCCAATTTTCATTCACTTAGGATCGTAGGATCATTGGAAGTTACTAGGCTATTGGCCCTGAGGCTCTTACTAGCCTAGCCAAGAATTTAGCCCATGTTCAAACAAGTCAGCACCCTATGCCACTGTCCAGCAGGGACATAGGTGGAATCTCAGGGGTGTATTTTCTGTTCCCCATCCAATTATCCAGGTTGCGCTTAAAAAGGTTTAATGAAGTACTCTGCTTTATGTGGAGAGGGAATCTATTCCACAAAAGGGAGAGTCTCTGGACAGAAATCTCTCCCAACAACAAGTCTTATTGATGTCACAGACTAGGTTGAGGTCTTGTGTGCAGGTTACTCGAGTAGAGCTTGACTTGTGGATATGCAGCAGTCCCATCAGAGCGGGGTCTGAGATTGCTTTGTATGCCAGACAGAGGACACCTCTAAAGAGTCTGTTGGAGACTGAGTAGAGGGACAGGGCTTTTAGCCTATCTGTCAAGGGTAGATGCTTGAGGCCCTGGATTCTCAGGGTGAGGAATCTCTGTGGTCTCTCCAGCTGGTGCATGTGCTTTTTAATCTCAGACATACTCATTCCAAAGTCACATTGTTTATCAACTGGGGCAAAAAACTGTATTTAGCTAATAGAAGTCATAACTGGTCATTGAATCCTAACCTTTAACAAATGTAACAAAAGAAGTTGAAGAAATATTAAAGACATCCCTTGCAAATATCTCCGGATCCCAGGTCCCAATAGACATAAATTTAACAGGCATGATCTTCACTTAACAAAACCAAACTGTGTGGGATCAAGTGTCTGGAGGTCGCCAATGTCCTTGTTAATGAGGTCCATGATAATCTGCTCCATGACCTTGCAGATTAGGCTAGTTAAGCTGATGGGTCTATAATTTCCTGGATCGGTGGACGCTCCACCTTTGTGTAAAGGGAAGACAGTAGCTGTCCTCCACTCGGCTGGGATGAAGCTGGTGCTGAGGCTTTAGTTGAAAAGGGTGCCTAATGGTGCTGCAAGTTCCTGCCTGAGTTCATGTAGGATACAGCCTGGGGTGTTATTGGGTCCTATAGAGGCTGTATTTTTTGCCTTTGAGAGGGCAGTGATGACTTGTCCCTAGAGATAAGGGGAAGGAGTCAGGTACCAGGAATGTCCTATTTTAATGTTGGGGGGACAGAGGAGTGATGTTTCCACTGAACCTGTCTGCCAGCAGGTTGGCTATATCTACAGGGTTTGTGTATGTGGTGTGCTTGTCCAACAGTCCTGAGCAGATCTGGGTGTTTCTCTTGAGTCTGCGGACATATGTGAAGAAAGCCTTTGATTGTCTTTAGTAGATGTAGCCAGTTTGAACTCAAAGTTTGCTTTGGAGGATTTCACTAGTGCTCTTATTTGCTTTTTCAGGCTAAAGAGAGCTTGCTTACAATTAGACACCTGCTCCTTCTTGGTCCTGGACAGCATTTTTTTTCCCTTTTATTATAGAGTTTATTTATTGCAGATGTCCACCAGACAAATTTACTCTTCTTTGAGGATGATTTTGTCCTGTCTGGTATTCCTGATGGTGTAAGTTTGGAAATATGTGCCAGTTTCTCGGGAGAAGGAGGGGGCTGTGAAACTGTTTATATTTTCCATCAGGAGGTTGTAATCAGCTTTGGAGAAGTTTTTTTTTTATCCTAGCTGGGGGGGGGGGGGTGACTTTGAAAGTGACTGCTTTGTGGTCGGATTTTACCAGGGATGATGACACTGTAGGAATACTGCAGTGGTTACCCATGTTGGTTAATACCAAGTCCAAGATATTTTCATGTTCTGTGGGGATGTCAGCCAACTGGTCCAAGGCATTTGCATTGACAAAATCAAGGAATCTCTGGACATTTGTGTTTTGGCATGAATATTTCTTCCAGTCTATGGTTGGATAGTTAAAATCGCCCAGGATCGGGGTAATAGTTGAATCTTGATAGATTTGAAGAGTTCCAGATAGGTGGAGTGGGCATCTTTTTGTGGCCTGTAGCTAGCTATGAATTGAATAGGTGTACTGAATCTGCATTACCTTACCCTAGGCTCAAAACAAAGTCCATCTGGGGTTGGTGAGGAGGTTGAGGGTGCTGGTGTGTTATCATCCTGCTGCTGGGTAGTGTGCCTTAAATCCCTTTTCCCCATGAGAATTCTGTCAGCTCTATGATCAGTACCCCAAGTGATACATGGATTCTTCCATGAGTCTACCACACCCCAACTAAGCAATTCACTGCTCATGCAGCACGGATCCAGCCAGGACATTACACTGCATATTACAGAACACCTGGGCTGCCTCCCAACCCCAAGGATGAGCAAGCTGACATTGGCTACTCATTCCCTTCCTTCAGTTGTGATCCCTTCAGTGTATGTACTAAAAATTGAACACAAGTCATTTGTGGCAAAATATGGGCTTTATATCACACTGTAAGGGGGCTGTTGTATTTGTTCTATTATTAGTGCATACATATGTTTTTGTATTTTTGATGTAAAATAATTCCTCCAGCTACTGCCTCAAAGTTTCTGTAAGATATGTAATTGTTGTTGGGAGACCTACTTTATATTCAAAATACACATTATGCATCTCACTCATATATAGAAACTGAAATGAACACAAGCACACACACACACACACACACACACACGCACGCACGCACGCACGCACGCACGCACGCACGCACACACACACACACACACACACACACACTGAAATTATCCCAACCGCAGACACATTATTGATGATTTTTACCTCAGAAATCTCATTTTTGATCAAATGAATTAAAAAAAAAAACATTTAGTGCAAGGTACTGTAACTCTCTACATACCTCTCAAATCATAAGATCCTGATTTTGCAGAATGTCCTTTGTATTGCTTCATATTTTTGATATGTTTCCTTGAAGATTTTGATTTTCAGGTTCCTCACTGTGGTTTCCAGTCAGTCAATAAAGCTATAGATTATAGTTTCATACTTCATATTATTCAATAAAATGCACATTGATGGAAAAATACTTGCTCTGTTAACTTTTTTAAGTGAATTAGGGTTATATTTAAAAACTTCCCTTGATTTTAGGCCTTTGCTACCTCCATTATTGTTAGCTTTGTCAAGAATTCTTGAGAAAAGAAGCTAAGATGTACGCAACACACACACACACACACACACACACACACACACACACACACACACACACACACACACACACACACACACACACACACACACATACACACACACACACAGCCTGTGCAAACAAATGTGCACACACACACACACACACACACACACACACACACACACACACACACACACACACACACACACACAAACATAAAATCCCCCTAACTTTTCTTTCTTTATTTTTTCCACATTTGCTAAACATGTCTTTTTAATACAATGGTTGGAAATATGAAAGTAAATTTGCAAGTCCTTGAAACTGCTGCTTCGGTTAGTTTTGCTACTTGAGTCATTTTTTTATTTACCTGTTTTTTGTTAGTTTATTTTATGATTAGGAAGAGAGGAGGAAGGTTAGGAGTATAGGGAGAGATCTAGCTGATATGATGGAGAGAAGGAAGGTTGATATATTGTGCCTGCAAGAGACCAGATGGAAGGGGAATAAGGCCGGGTGTATAGGAGGCGGGTTCAAATTGTTCTATCATGGTGTGGATGGCAGGAGAAATGGGGTAGAGGTTAACCTGAAGGAACAGTATGCCAAGAGTGTTTTTGATGGTGAAAAGAGTGTCAGATAGGGTGATGTTTATGAAGCTGGAAATTGATGTGTAATGATGAATGTTGTTAGTGAATACACTATGCAAATTGGGTGCGTGATGGATGAGAAACAGAAACTGTGGAGTGTGTTGGATGAAGTGGTGGTGAGTGTACCCAAGGGTAAGAGAATGGTGATTGGAGTGGATTTCAATGGGCATGTTGGTGAAGGGAACAGAGGGGATGAGGAAGTGATGGGTAGGTATGGTGTTAAGGAGAGGAATGAGGAAAGTCAGATGATAGTGGATTTTGCAAAAAGGATGGACATGGCTGTGGTGAATATGTATTTTAAGAACAGGGAGGAGCATAGGGTGATGTACAAGAGTGGAGGAAGATGCACAAAGGTGGATTATATCCTATACCCAGGTGCAGACCCAGTCTGAAGGAGATTGGAGACTGTAAAGTGGTGACCAGAAAGTGTGTAGTTAGGCAGCATAGAATGGTGGTCTGTGGGAGGATGACACTGGTGTTCAAGAAGAGGAGGAGGAGTGTGAGAGCACTGCCCAAGGATTAAATGGTGAAAGTTGAAAAGGGTGATTGTGAGGTGGAGTTCAGGGAAGAGTTAAGACAGGCACTGGGTGGCAGTGAAGGGTTATCAAATAGCTGGGTAACTACAGCAGAGCTGGTAAGGGAGACAGCTAGAAAGGTGCTTGGTGTGACATCTGGACAGATGAAGGAGGTCAAGGAGACTTGATGGTGGAATGAGGAAGTACAGGAAGTATGCAGAGGAAGAGGCTGGCAGGTGAAGAAGAAGTGGGATTGTCAAGAGATGAAAGTAGACAGGAGTATAAAGGAGATGAGGCACATGGCAAGAGAGAGGTGGCAAAGGCTGAGGATAAGGCATATGGAGAGTTGTATGAAAGGTTGGACACTGTAAGAGGAGAAAAGGACCTGTACCAATCAGCTAGACAGTTAGGAGGGACCGAGCTGGGAAAGATGTGCAGCAGGTTAGGGTAATAAAGGATAATGGGGAAATTTACTCACAAGTGAGGAGAGAGTGTTGAGGCAGATGGAAAAGAGTACTTTTGAGGGTCTGATGAATGAGAGAGAATGAGAGAGAAAGAAGGTTGGATGATGTTAGGATAGTGAATCAGGAAGTGAAACAGATTAGTAAGGAGGAAGTAAGGACTGCTATGAAGAGAATGAAGAATGGAAAGGCTGTTGGCCAGATGACATACCAGTGGAAGCATAGAGGTGCTTAGGAGAAATAGCAGTGGAGTTTTTAACCAGATTGTTTAATGAAATCTTGGAAAGTCAGTGGATGCCTGAGGAGTGGAAAAAAAAGTGTTTTGCTACCTATCTTTAATAATAAGGGTGATGTGCAGAGCTGCAGTAACTACAGAGGGATAAAATTGATCAGTCACAACTTGAGGTTATGGGAAAAAGTAGTGGGAGCTAGGTTAAGAAGGGAGGTGATGATTAGTGATCAGCAGTATGGTTTCATGCCAGAAAAGAGCCTACTACAGATACGATGTAAGTTTGGAAATATGTGCCAGTTTCTCGGGAGAAGGAGGGGGCTGTGAAACTGTTTATATTTTCCATCAGGAGGTTGTAATCAGCTTTGGAGAAGTTTTTTTTTTATCCTAGCTGGGGGTGACTTTGAAAGTGACTGCTTTGTGGTCGGATTTTACCAGGGATGATGACACTGTAGGGATACTGCAGTGGTTACCCATGTTGGTTAATACCAAGTCCAAGATATTTTCATGTTTTGTGGGGGTGTCAGCCAACTGGTCCAAGGCATTTGCATTGACAAAATCAAGGAATCTCTGGACATTTGTGTTTTGGCATGAATATTTCTTCCAGTCTATGGTTGGATAGTTAAAATACGCCGCAGGATCGGGGTAATAGTTGAATCTTGATAGATTTGAAGAGTTCCAGATAGGTGGAGTGGAAAGCGCATCTTTTGTGGCCTGTAGCTAGCTTTTTTATGAC
>NC_056728.1:1154481648-1154506947 GCF_019279795.1 Protopterus annectens
TTCAGTCTGTTTGCATTTGAAAGTACTTTAGTTAATGGACAAAGGAAGTGTTTCGGGGAATACTTTGAGGAAGCAGTACAGTCAACTCTCAGTTAAATGGAACTCAAGCAACTGGCACTCTCAAGCAACCGACAAAAAAAAAAATCAAAGAAATACAGTACAGTTTTCATGTGTTGCACTTTGTCCCATCCCCCCGCAGACATATACCTTACGTTTTTAGAGTTTGAGTTTTAATAAAGAAGGAATAAATTCCCTCTCTCCCCAACCTGAGAACAAGTCAAACCAAACCAGTAGTATAGGGTACAGAATTAGTCAGGCCTGTTTTTAATAGTAACTGTCGAGCAACCAGAAACTGCAGTTATCCGGCATCTACCAATCTCCATGGGTGTCAGTTAACGGAGTTTACTGTACTGTTGGTTTCACAAGGAAGTAATATGATAGTTTTAACAGGTTTCTGAGGCTAGTCCTTTTGCAGGGAAGGGTGCTGTCATTATGTCTGTTTAGGGTGTTCACCTGATGTAATGAATGTTTCTTCCTAAGGTGTGCTATGCTCGTGTTCTGGACTATAGACGGAAATTTATTGAAGCTGCCCAGAGATATAATGAGTTGTCTTACAAGAACATCGTACATGAGAATGAGAGGATGGAAGCTTTAAAGCATGCACTTCACTGTACTATTCTAGCTTCAGCAGGTAAGCAGTTTAAGTTTTGATAAAGGTTCTTCATTCCATAGGACTTGCTCTTTTAAGCTGTACATGTTAATTTTATTATTACACTTTCAAACACACTAGGAAATGTTTGAGGTACTGGCAAAAGAGAGTAGCAAATGTTTGCAATGTTTTGCTTTACTGTGCGAGTGCCTTTTGAATGCTCTTGTATTAACATTTACCCAAACTACTTGGTTGGTTGACATTTGCAGGTAAGTATCCTATGGACCACATATTTGTTTGCAAAAGACGTTGTAGTATCCACTACATTACTTTTTTATCATTTTTGAAGACATGATCTAATATTGGAGACCTCTGCTTTATTGGGCTTGTGGTTGATTTCTCTCTTTTCCTCCATTAGTCAGGCAATTTTTGTTTTCCAGCAAACATCTTTATTAAATTTTCATACATGACATAGGCAGTCTTACATTTATACAAATGAAAAGCAAACAACATGACACCACTTTAATTGCAAATAGTATACATCGCAGACACCACTGAAACAACTGTAGTGGCAAACGTTATACATCACTTATCTATCCAGTCACTGTCAGTTAAGCATTATATGGCTCATTCAAATCCTACCTGTTAAACCTCGTTCCTGCTCTGCATATATTGTTCCCACAATTCCCATTTTTTCCTATGTAGTTTGCTCCCTCCCTTTTCTAAAGATCCCAGTTGTTTTATCTCTCTTACTATATTCACTACTTCTAGTAAAGCTGGTCTAGACTTTGATTTCCATTTTCTAGTAATTGCTTTTTTGGCAGCCACCATAATTAGACTCAGTAAGGCTTTACTATGTCAAGGCAATTCCGGTCCTGTTTCATAACTCAAAAAAATCATCTCCCAAGTCAATCCAATCTCCTCACCCACCCAGCATCTCCGACAGAGCGGCCTGCAAGGAATCCCTAAAGTCTACCAGTTCATTACAGTCTCAAAAAAATATGTTCCCAGCCACCTCTTTCTTGCCTGTCCTACCTCCAACACTTGCTATAAACCTGAGGAAAAATTCTTAGACTACTTGGGGTATAAAAATACCTATGTAAACACTTCCAAGCAAAAATCCTAAATCTTCTAGACTTTGTTGCATGTTTGGGAGATATACATATATCCTCCCATTGTCTCTTTATGAATTGCTTATCTAAACTCTCTTCCCAATCTTTTGTAAGCTCCTCTGATTGATTCTTATAATTGTCATGCAGTATTTTATATGCTTTACTAAGTATTCATGTGAGAGTGTTCAATCTCGCCGTTTGTTCTTACACACAGGTTCGGAGACGATCCCTGGCTCCGAGTCGGCTGCATTGCAAAGCTCTGCATCTCAGAGAAGCTCGAGACCAGACTATATCCCACAATCCTCCCTGCCATTACTCAGATCTAGTTTGCCGCTGCAACAGATCGGATCGAGGAGAACTCGGACCAGAGGAGAATTTGCTAATTTTTTGCTATATTTCAGATAAGCTACTTTCCTTTCTTGTAAAAAAGTTTCTAAAGTTAGTTATAGTATAGGAAGTGTGTGTGTGTGTGTGTGTGTGTGTGTGTGTGTGTGTGTGTGTGTGTGTGTGTGTGTGTGTGTGTGTTATTAATATAATTTTGTACAATATTATTCTTAAAGGCTCCTTTTGTGGCCTACCCTTTTTTTTTTTTTCTCTTGGTGTGGTTTCTTGAGTGTTCTTTCTACACTTTATATAGATATTCACTTTATATATATATATATATATATATATATATATATATATATATACACACACACACACATATAGAAGTTAGTTAGTCATTGGTAGTTTTTTTTTTGTCAAATTAAACCTAGTAGAGTGTCATTTACTTCTACCAGTCATGTCGGAGAAAGCCAAATCCAGCTTTAAAAGATGTCAGTGTGGGCAGAAAATGTCTATCACTGACAACCACGCATCCTGCGTTTACTGTCTTGGCCCTCTCCACCTGCAAGAGGATTGCTCTATATGTCATTCCTTTAGCGGGAGGGTCATGACAGATAGACGCAGGAAGCTTATATACAGAGGGTTACTTAAGCCTGCCTTTCAGGAGGCTTTAGACAAATCGGACCAGACTTCTAAGTCCTCGAAGGAGTTGAAGATGTCGGAGCCCATGTCATCGGCTCCGAGTTCATCTTCGAAGGTTCGTTCGCCGGTTCCACAGACCTCTGGGCCGAGCGTCGAACGTTTATCTTTCACTGAGCCCCAGATCTTGGAACCGGTGTCGGAGCTGCCGCCACCGTTCATTCTTCGGTCGGTGCCATCTTCGGCTCTTTCGACCAGTTCTTCCAGACCGTTATCTGAGACAGATGTGGATCGTGTCATGCAGAAACTCATGGAAAACACGGCCCTTTCCAAGTTGATTGCAGTTTCCTCCCAATTGGTGTCGAAACTAGAAGGCCTCCCCATGTCTCCAACAGGTCCTCCTTCGAGACCCATCCAGTTTTCGGAGCCGGGAGAGGATGAGCTGATGATAGTGGAGCCCTCGGTGCCGAAACCGTCCATTGCATGATCGACACCATTGACTTCGACTCCTTCGGAACCGGTAGGTGAGTCGCGGAGCCGACGGTCTCTCCTCGGTTCCATGACAGAGAGTCGTACTGACCTTTCGGTGCCGACTCTCCCTCTCGGGACCTTGGCGCAGATTGGCTCGGCTCCGTCCTCTGAGTCGGGGCCCACGGTCCCCGTGTCCGGGACGCTCCTGTGTTCTTCGGAACCGGGCGAGTCCTCAGCTCGGGGTTCAGGGGCTTTTGAACTTATGAGGAAGGTATTGTCTGCACAGACAACCACTTCATCGGAGGCATCTTCGCCTTCCCCTAAAGGGCCGCTTTCTGTTTCTGCCCCCACGACCCATCCAAAGCGTAGAGCCCCATTGCCTCAGCCACCCCCAGAGGGTTCCCCCTGTTCCTTGGAGGCCTCACCGGAAGCCCCCTCTGATGAGGTCCTGTGGAAACTATTGTGCAAGAGGAGGCACATAGATTCCCCGCAGGAATCTCTAACGTCTGACACCGACTTGGATGAGGCAGAGGGGTCCCCAAAATCCCCCTCTGAGGATGTATCATTTGCGGACGTCCTGGAGATCTTAAAACAGAGGGGTGATTGGCAGTCCCTAGCCCCCACTGAGGACGAGTCGGTGCTGCTGAAGGCTTTTGGGGCTCAACCTTCTACCTCCTGGGTGACTCCGCCCTTCGATGAATTAATGGAATTGATTGCTCGAAGGGCGTGGGAGACACCGGACACAGTGGAACCAGTCCCTCGAAAACCAAACAAATTTATCACCGCCCCCCAGGACAAGACTTATCTCACCAAGGAAGTTCCGGTCGACGCTATGGTGGTGGCGGCAGCCACAAAAAAGGAGATGTCTGAGTCTTCCTCATCTGTTCATCCTCCTGATAAGGATTCTAGGACTATGGACAGATACGGGAAGCGCGTTTTTAGTTCAGCGACTTTTTCCATGCGTTCGCTAAACTATTTGACACATTTCACACGTCTGCAGAGGGATCTCAAGGAGCTGAGAGATACCCTCCAGGGTAACACAGATGCTGCTGTTTCAGATAAGGTAACAGCACAACTTAACACCCTTACCTCCATAGTAAACTCATCCATGAGGCTCATCTCGTATGCGGCCGAAGGATCGAGTAGAGCTGCAGCTTCAGCGATTGCTCTACGAAGACTATCCTGGATGCGGCTGTGCCCCTTTGCGGAAGCCTTCAAGTCTTCCTTTGCCAATGCCCCTTTTTATGGTGCCACACTCTTCAGGCCCAAGGTGAAGGAGACTCTGACTCAGTGTGAGCAAGAGGGAAAGACCCTGTCTGCTGTCGGGGTCCGTTTTTCCTCTCAAACTACACCGTACCCCAAAGGGCAACGAGGCGGAAAAATGTGGTTCCGTAAGACTCTGGGATCTTTCCAAGCCAAACAGAGTGATGCCCCCTCCAGAGGCAGAGGGGGGGTAGAAATGGAAGACGCCGCCCCGGCGGCAGAGGGGGTCCGCATAACCAAGGCGACAGGGATGCCGTCCCTGGGAAGCCTTTCCAGCACTCCTGAACGGAGGCCCGGCTGTCCTGCTCTGGAGGCAGTCGGGGGTCACTTGGCTTTATACCCACTGGCCTGGCTAAATATTACCTCGGATTACTGGGTCAAAAGCATTGTAACCAGGGGATACAAAATCCCCTTCATATCAACTCCACCCCAACAAAGAAGGTTTCCAGATTTGCCACCCTATCTGCGAAGCCCAGCAGCAATAGAAATTTCAAAGCTGCTCATAAAAAGAGTCATCCAACCAGTCCCGGCGGACCAAAGAGGATCCGGAACTTACTCAAGGTTCTTTTTAGTTCCAAAAAAGACTGGGGACTTGAGACCGATTTTAGATCTCAGCAATCTCAACACCTTTGTGAAGAAGGAAAAGTTCCGGATGGTCACGCTTCAGTCAATCCTTCCATTTTTACAGAAGGATGATTGGATGTGCTCGATAGATCTCAAAGACGCGTACTACCACATCAAAATGGCCAGACCGTCCAGAGATCACCTGCGTTTCCGGCTGGGAGCCAGTCACTTTCAGTTTCGAGCTCTGCCCTTTGGACTCACCTCAGCCCCCAGGGTATTCACCAAATGCATGGCAGTGGTTGCATCTCACTTAAGACGACAAGGATTTCAGGTGTTTCCCTATCTGGACGACTGGCTCCTCACCGCCACTACCGAGCGTCGCCTCATACAAGTCGGAGACTACACAGTCGACCTTTGTTCCCACCTAGGGATTTCGATAAACTTCGAAAAATCTGCCTTATCGCCCTCACAGCATATTTCATTAATCGGAGCAGACATAGATACACGTTTAACACTGGTAAAGCTCCCTCCAATAAGGGCATCATCCCTGAAACAACAGGTTCTTCTTCTACTACAGAGCAGGAAAGCCCCGGCCAAACTGGTGTTGAAGGTTTTGGGACTAACGTCCCTGATCGCAGTTCCTATGGGAAGATTACACATGAGGCTCCTCCAATGGCTGCTTTTCGCGCAGTGGTCGTTCCAGCAGTTACCCCTAGCGCACGAGATTCTGATAACAGACTCTTGCATACGAGACCTCTCATGGTGGGTGTACAGTCAGCATCTACCCAATCCGACGGCCACAATAACCACGGACGCTTCTCTGATAGGGTGGGGGGGGTCTATTTCAGGGAAGAACAGTCCAAGGGGAATGGTCCAACATGGAGTACAGCCTGCACATAAATGTTCTGGAGCTGAGGGCGGTGTTCCTGGCGTTGCAACACTTCCAAGCCCTCTTACCCGTAGGAACAGTGGCAGTTCAGACGAGCAACATGTCTGTGGTCTGGTACATAAGCAAGGGGGAACTAGGTCTTACCCGTTATGCAGAGAGGCCATGAGAATTTGGCAATGGGCAGAGTCCACGGGTCGCTTTCTGATAGCAACGCACATCCCGGGGTCATCCAACGTCATTGCGGACAGGTTGAGCAGAGCCATCCTGTTACCTTATGAGTGGTCCCTCAATCCACAGGTGGCGGAAAAGATCTTCTGCAGATGGGGCCAGCCTTGCTGCGATCTATTTGCTTCCCCGTTGAATGCAAAATGCAGAAGCTATTTTGCCCTTCTACCCCCTCCGGGGGATGTCCCCAGGGACGCACTAATACACGATTGGCCCCCGGGTCTCCTATATGCATTCCCACCTACCCCCTTGATTCCCAGATTTCTACAGAAAGCCAAGAACCTGGAAAGGGCAATAATACTCATAGCCCCATTCTGGCCTCGGCAGATATGGTTCCCCTTTCTTCGAGCCCATCAAACAGAGGAACCTTGGATTCTGGACCCAGTACCAGATCTACTGATCCATTCGTTGGGAGTTCCTCACCCGTCTCTTCAGTCCCTCAAACTAGCAGCTTGGCTGCTCCGCTTCCCTGCCTAGCCAGGTCTGATCTACTTTCTCCGGCAGTTCAACACATTCTGGTTGCCTCTCATAAAGCTTCCACTACAAAACTCTACAGGAGTAAATGGAAACGCTTTGTATACTGGGCGTCTAGCCAACACTTAGACCCCCTGGTAGCTCCTTTACATAAAGTACTGGAATTTTCATCTATCCTCTTTCACGAAGGAGCCTCTACTTCCACACTAAGAGTACAGTTGGCGGCCATATCGAACTTCCATATTGGTGAGGACGGTTCTCCCATTATGTCTGTCAGACTTTGTAAGGCTTTTATGAAAGGAACCTTCCATCTTCGGACGCCATCAGGAAGCCTTTCTTTCCATGGAGTTTAAATTTGTTATTGTCAAAACTCATGTTGCCACCCTTCGAACCTGCTTCGTCCTGCCTCCTAAAATTCTTATCGTGGAAGACACTTTTTCTCGTAGCTGTTACTTCAGCTCGAAGAGTATCAGAGCTGTAAGCATTATCAGTCAGACCACCTTACTTGATTTTCCACCCAGATAGTCTCTTTGCGTACAAATCCATCTTTCCTTCCAAAGGTATGTTCCGTCATAAATATTAACCAATCCATAGAACTCCCTACCTTCTTCAAGAACCATACTAACAAGTTGGAGTATGTGCTGCACAAGTTGGATGTTCACAGGCAGTTAAGATTTTATTTGGATAGGACTAAAAGTTACAGGAAGACAGATCAGCTCTTTGACGCGTTTGCAGACAATAAAAAGGGCATGGCAATTACAAAACGTACATTATCTAAATGGCTTGCTGATTGTATAGCCTTTGTATACTCTCGAATCAGTCCTTCCCTACCAAACCTAAGGCCCATTCTACTAGATCCGTTTCCACTTTCTTGGCTCATGCAGCTCGTTTGCCTTTGGACACGATTTGTGCAGCAGCCACGTGGTCTAAACCACATACTTTCATCACTCATTATAGAATTGACAAAGCCTCCAAAGACAGGACATCTTGTGCTTAGGAACATTCTTCCATGAGTCACTCGGGGTGACGGAGCTAGGGACGCTACCCGTGTGTAAGAACAAACGGCGAGATTGAACACTCTCACATAAAGAAGTTATGTCCTTACCATAACGTTCCATGTGGAGTGTTCATCTCGCCTTTGTTCTTACATTCCCTCCCTTCCCTCCCTCACGTGTTTTGGAAGAACGGGTAGGACTAGACTCTGATTGAAATGTCTTGACCCCTTCCGGGGTATATTGTTCTGTGTCTCATGGGGTATATGCTACTACCCTTAGCTATTTTGCTATGGTGAGAGAGTGTCTCTGGATGTCTGAGAGAGTGTGTAGTTCTTGCACCTGAGGTATTGGTTTATCAGTCTGGTTTGTTTGCAAACTAGATCTGAATAATGGCAGGGAGGATTGTGGGATATAGTCTGGTCTCGAGCTTCTCTGAGATGCAGAGCTTTGCGATGCAGCCGACTCGGAGCCGAGGATCGGCTCCGAACCCATGTGTAAGAACAAAGGTGAGATGAACACTCCACATGGAACGTTATGGTAAGGACATAACTTTTTTTTTTTTAATGGCAGCTTCTGTTCTAGATTCTATTAAAAATTCTACCAGTGCTGGTTTTTCATTCAGAACCCCCCTATTTCTTTCTCTTTGCCTATACTCTGATATCAATCCTTGATAGGGAAGGCAGGCTCTAACCTGCAGTCCAAATAAATTATTGGCCTCTTCCCATTCTATTACCTTTCCCTTTCTAGTTATTTGCTCCCAGTACCGTGGTTCCTTTGCTGGTTTTCTCCAATAAATTCCAGCGCCCTCTTGCCTGTTGTCTGTATCCCTGACCAGTCATCCCTATCAGCAAAATCTCTCTTCTCCATCCTCATGGTTGTTTGGTTCTTAGAATACTCCCTGCTATTTTATGAATGTAATACTCTGTATGATATTTGTTCTCCTTAAGAGTCTGCTTCCAAAATCCCAATCTCTCCTTATTTCTTGAGCTTCCTCCCCGTGTCAGCATCATTCCTTTCCTCTTTGAATTATAGTTTTCTGCTTATGTTATGTACAATTGCCTTAACTGTGTTGCTCTAAAATACTCCCTCAAATTGGGTAATCCTAGTCCTCCTTGTTTTATTGGAAGAATCTGCTTATCCCACTTGACCCTTGCTGTCTTCGTAGATAAAATCTTTCAACTTTTTTAATGGCTATCCAAAGCTTCTCTTCTGGTTGATAAAAATATGCATGACCTGAGTATAAAACTAAAGGAACTAAAAACATTTTAATGGCTTGTATCTTAATATCCATATCCATATAACAAAGTTTCCAGTTTCTCAGTTTTTGTATTATCTTCTGTTCCTGTTCCTACATATCCTTACTCTTCTCTTCCTACATATCCTTAGCTGCCACAACAGAGTCATTTCTAATCCATACTCCTAAATACTTCATTTTATCTTGTTCCCATAAATATGGCTATTGTTGGGCCAATTTGTGTGTGGTTACATAATTTACTGCTATTGCAACTATTTTAGCTTCATTCATTTTGTATCCCAAGAAGATCTGAAACTGTCTAAAATGATTCACAACACTGTAATGTCCCTTTCTGGTTTTGTTATGTATAAAGTAATATCCTCTGTAAATAGAGCCAGCTTTTCCTGACTACCATACGAATTATATCCTTGAATTTCTGAATCCCTTATTTTCTTTGCCAGTGGTTCTAAATATAATGCAGACAACAAAGGGGAAAGTGGACAACCCTGCCTGGATCCTCTACTCAAGCAGAAATTATCGGAGAGGACCCCACCAACCTTAATTTTGTGCCTGAGTTCCCTCCTATATTCTTCTAATCAACCTTATAATTGTATCAGGCAAAGCAGATGCTTCCATTGCCCTGCTCATGAAGTCCCAGTCTGTGCTGTCAAATGCTTTCTCTACATCAAGACTCACTAATAAAAGGGGTATTTTCTTACATTCTGCTTCCCTGTGGATCATCCGTGTTCTGTTAATGTCAAATATTTGCCTCCCCTCCTTAAAACCATATGGATCTATATCTATCAATTTTGGTATCACTTTGGACATTCTTTTAGCCATTGTAGACATAACACTTTATAATAATGGCTTAGTATTGAAATGAGCCTGTAATGAAGCAGGATCCGATGGATCTTTACCCTCTTCACGTAAATATTGTGGGAAGAAATAGACAGGGAATTGTTATGGCTAGGCTTGTACAGGCCCTAGGGCCAATAGCCTAGTACCAACCTATGAACTGTTACCACTGCCTTCTTCCAGGATGCTGATACTTCTCATAAAATTATTAGTCTGGCAAAATTCTTAGGAAGATCTGCACTTAAGACCATAGCATACAGTGATTGTGCACATTGGCTCCATAAGTATAACTAATGCTTGAGTCCATTTCCTTTTTTGTCCATCACTTTATTTGGATTTCAATCCTGATACGTGCCTGTGAAAATTTTCCATGTCCATTGCTTATGATACAACTTGAGCAAGTGTCTCTGTTGCAGAAATTACTTATGCCAAGATGGCTGAAAGGTAACACCAGCTGTAAGAAGCTCTGAAGTTGATATTATATAGCCAGAAAAAAAATAATTTCAATATTTTTCTCCAGAATAACTTCATTTTACTTCAAATACTTTTTTTCTGAAAAAAAATTTTTTTTTTTTCAAAATTTTCGTGACAGAAACTCAGAAGATTTAGGTAGTCTTACTTTCTGAAGTGAAGAATCCGCGGGGGTGCAGCGGTAGCGTTGTTGCCTCACAGCAAGAGGTTCTCCCTTTCGATTGTTGGCTGGAGTGCGGGGAGTGCCTTCTGTGTCGAGTCTGCATGTCCTCCCCGCGGTAGAGTGGCGTTCCAAAAGACATTCGTGAATGGGCGTTCTTTCGTTGAATGTTGGGCGTCGAGCTGGCAACTCTGCACTATAAAAATCTACTGCCAATCATTAGCGGACCGGAGTTCCGCTGTGGCGACCCCTAACCAGGAAAAGCCGAAAGACAAATAACCTTCTGAAGTGAAGACGTGAGATCCTCAAAACTTTCAGACCCACCCTGAGGAAAGACCTTCAACAGATGTCTGCATTACAGGAAGTTTCTTTGAAAATGGGGAGCTTCCAAAACAAAATAGACAGCCTGCAGGAAAACTGCATGAAACAAACCAAAATACTGAAGGACATGCTACGGGACATTGAAACTGTTTTAACCAATGTAGATGGCAGACTGAAATAAGAAAAATCCCACTCTGAATTTCTCTTAATACAAACCTCCTTGTTAATCCACAAACTTGAAGGCTTAGAAAATCAAAAACTATGTAACAGCATCTTTGGTCTTCTAGAAAGGACAGAAAGAGAAAGTATTTTCTAACTGCTTAAATATTCAGGAGTCTGTATGTGATTGAAAGAAGCCAGTGTTCCTTGAGCAAGCCTATTTTCTCAAGCATCCAGTCTCCACCTAGATCTGTTACCCTAAAATGTATATCTGTCTTGGAAAAAGAATGTTTTAAAAACAAAAAGGTGAAAATCCCATTTTAAAATATGCCCAAAACATTGGGTTCAGTATTGATTAAGCTACAAAGACACAGGAATAGGGAAAAATGCTGGCCGCTTTTAGAAAAGAATAATAAGCACAGTTCTTGTATCCTACCCAAATCAAAATATTCCTCCAGACAGGTCCAACAGTATTCACAGAATAAGCTACATCTTTCATAAAGAAAGAAAAATCACGCTTTCAAAAGATGTGGATTAGACAGTTGCTGTTTTTTTTTAAATGAGCATTAGAAGAAAATAAAAAACAGATGGTCCAATGTAAGTTATCAAAAAAAAAATCACAAATGCCAACATCATCATCTACCGAAAAAAAGTGATATTCTAGAAGAATGTGTGTTCTACTGTTAACTGTATTTTATTTCTTGTATTGAATTTGCAATCTCAAGTGACTTAAGTATGTCAATCTGATTGAGACTTGTATTTGTCTTGAACACACTGAGGAAGGGCATTGGCCTGAAAGCTTTGTGTATTCCAAACAGATGTGCTACTTAGTATTACCTGCCTAGTGTTTCTGGTCACTGGACTTTACTTTACTCTGATTTGTCTTACCATTTCATTCATGCATTAAATATGCATCATTTACTGATATTGCCTTTAGAAAAGTAGGACTGCTAACCTAAAGCTGCTTTTGCCTCATGCAAACATTCTCTCAAATGTGATAAATTAGTACAGGCAGTTCTGATCATATTTCATTTAATGTACACTATGAGGGTATTTTTTGAGATTGTACTGCACTACGCCATGTTGGCATTTGCAGTTTTCTTTCCAGACTTTATTTACAAGCGTTTCATTACGTATTTATCTCCCAAGGTATGTAATGAAATAAACGTAAGTATATTGAGTATAATTTAATGGGTCTGTGCTTTGCTCGCTCAGCAAACATTTGGTTGATTATTGGTTGCTAGGCAACTGAAGATCTAGCTTGTCTGTCAGATTGTTCTTAAGAATCTGTACATATAAAGAGAGAAACCCCAAAGATTTATTAACTATTGCCAACCGACCATAATTTGCCATTTTTAAGAAATAATTAATGTTCTTCGTGTTTCATTGTTGCAGTCATTACATTTGGGTTATCTGCCTGCAGGTAGCCCTCAGCTGGCCTGAATACCAGTCTTGGATCCCTGCGTTGGATGCTATCTCTTCTTCCATGATGTCAGGTTGTCAGGTGTATAAAATATGCCATTACATCACTCTTTCTTGCCGCGCGGTGCCCGAAGCAGGAGCAGATTGCAAGTGCCATTTGGCCGATTCCTGAAATTTTCATTTTCGAGTTTCAGAACCAAAGTCTTCGATGTCAGTAAAAGTTAACAATTGTCTTACCTGTGGAAAGCAAATACCTCATAAAGATTTTCATTCGTACTGATGTCCTTCAAGGATGCATCTGCAGTCCTTACAAATGGGTTGTCCTGTCGTCAGGCAGCCCTTCGGTCGGCCGGATTCCAAAGTCTGGGTCTTGCCTCGGCTGGTGTTGCACTTCACCCGACGTCATAGCTGCAGTTATTCGGGTATAAAGGCATCAACCGACGCCATTTTCCTCAGTCTTTCTTGCCACGTGGTGCCCGAAGCAGAAGCTGTTCGCAAGTGCCGGTCGGTCAGATCCAGAGGTTACTACTACCGAATACTACTTCGAAGACTTCTAAAAAGCTAAGTACCCCGTTGGGGACTCTTTCTTGCCTCAGCCGATGTCAGAGAAAGTGAATAACTGTTTATCTTGTGGGAAACAAATACCTCATAAAGATTTCCACTCCTACTGTATACATTGCTTAGGCCCAGACCACGACGTAGCAGCTTGTCTAGCCTGCGCTTCTTTTAACCGACGGACGCTTAGACGTCGGTCGGAGTTTGCTGAACAAATTTTCGGCTCTGATTTTGCCTACATTATGCCGTCGGATCCTCCGACAATGCAAATTTCCAAAAAACGAAAAGAAAAGGACCGACACTCGCGGTCCGCGGTCTCGGCTGAAACCGCGATTAAGCAAACCGCGAGTGTCTCGGTTTCGGCCGTAACCGAGCAAGCGGTTCTTTCTCCAGCCGAAACCATGCCTTCTACCAAGGCCTCCTCTAACCTGGTAGAATCTGCTTCTGAAATCCAGCCTTCTGTTGCGGTTTCTCAGGAATTATCAGACACAATTCCCCTGGATATTTCAACCCCTGCACATGGAGCTGCTAGGCCTCCTGCAGCCATGTCTATTAAGGCCTTTGCCAGGGCTAAAGCAGCCAAAGCTTCAAAATCTGTGCCTGCCAAACCCCCCTCACACAGGCCCAGCACTAGCTCTCATATGCTATCTTTGGCTGAGGATTTAATTTCTTTAATTCGTGGATCCCAGCCTCATCCAGACAGGGCCTCTCTCCACCTCCAGAAAGAGACCCAGAGCAGAGCCCCTGAACCAGTATCCACTGATGGTTCCTCTGATGAATCAGAACATACAGACCTTCCTGAGGCTTCTTATTCTCCTTACGAAGACTCTGATGCTGAAGAGTCCATTCCTTCAGCCTCTCCACCTGAGGAATTTTCCTTTGGGGAAACCTTGCATGCTATGAGGGAACAATTTCAGTGGCAGGGCCAAGATTTCTCAGACTCCAGAAAAAGGCTTAGAACCTTTCTACATTTGCCACAACATAGGCCTTTAGCTATACCACCAGTTCTTTCTGTTGTAGATGATGCATTTAATGATGCTTGCACTGCTCCTGATTCATTACCTCCGGCTCCTGCTAAGCCCGATAGGTTCTACAGGGTCCCGGACACTCATCACCATTTATACAAGGCTCCTTTTGCAGATCCAGAGACCATCGCCCAGGGCCCTAAAGCTGTAGCTGCTACTTCTACTAAAAACCGCCCTCTGAAAGGGAATCCAGGTCCTTAGAGAGATGGGGTAAAAAAGTCTACACTTCTGCTACCTTGTCAGCTAGGGCTTTGAACTGCCAATTTCATATGATTCAATATCAAGAGTTTATGCTTGACCAGTTAACTAAAAGCTTTCCTCTGAAGAATCTTTAGATAAAAAATATGTTCAGGAAATGGTACATAACATACAGCAGGTTAGTAACCATTCTTTAAAATGTGGCTATGATGCACTGGAGGCTTCCTTTAGATCAGCCATGACTGGCACAGTTATCAGGAGACATGCATGGTTGAAAGAACAGGCATTACCAGACCATGTCAAATCAAAGCTTTTGGATGCACCCATGGACAAGGTCAATTTATTTGGTTCCCCTGCTCAGCAGGTGCTAAAGAAGATGGAAGAGAAGGCGAAATCTGTACAAACGGTGAAAGATTTCTTACAGGTTCAACCTCCAAGGTTTAGCAGGAACTGGCCCTCCAAGAATTGGTCCTTTCCGGACTCCTCTAAGGCTCAGAGAGGCAGGAATAGGCGTTCAAGAGGCAGAAACCAATCCAGGGGTGCCTACAGGGGACGCCAGTGGCAAGGTAACAACCAGTGAGGCACGGACGCAGCCACCACCACTACAACAACTCAATCACAGTGACTTGACAGTGGCACCGCCTACCAGGGAACAACTAGAAGCACCCTTAGGCGGAAAACTAACCTTATTCTCAAAAAACTGGCATTGCATCACAAGGGAAAAATGGATTTTGCAAACTATAGACCAAGGTTACAGGTTCCATTTCCATACTCTACCAGGGAAGAGAGGAATGCCAAACCTACCACCTACTCAAAGGACAGAAGCTCTAAAACAAATATCTCCGCTATTAAGAATGAGAGCTGTGGAAAAGGTACCATCTATGGAGCAAGGAAAGGGATTTTACTCCAGACTCTTCCTGGTACCAAGAAAAGAAAACAAATGGAGACCCATTCTAGACCTGTCCGCTTTAAACACATTCCTTATTGTTCCAAAATTCAAAATGCTGACCCTACAGCAGCTTCTTCCCATGCTGGGCAAGGAGTCTTGGCTGGTAACTCTAGATCTCAAGGAGGCATACTTACACGTCCCCATAAGACCAATTTGCAGAAGATACCTCAGATTTCTTGCAGGATCAGAGCATTATCAATTTTCAGCAATGCCCTTTGGCTTATCTACTGCGCCCAGAGTGTTCACGAAATGCCTGGCATCAGTAATTGCTCATTGTAGACTTCAGGGAATCCAAATTTATCCCTACCTGGACGACTGCCTGATACAAGCGGACAACAAAAGCAAGCTAGCAGAAGACTTACAAAGAGTCATTTACCTGCTGCAAGCCTTGGGATACACAGTCAATATAAAAAAGTCAAGGCTGATTCCATCCCAAAGAATAACCTTTCTGGGTGCAGAGCTGGACACATCAAAACAAATGGCATTCCTAACTGCAGAAAAGAAAGAGCAACTACCTCTCTATTTCTTGGCATTAACAAAGCAGAACCACCTAACTGCAAGAAAAGTACTGCAAGCTCTAGGCTTCATGGCATCCTGCATAATTCTGGTCCCTCATGCCAGACTGCATATGAGAAAGCTACAGTGGTACCTAAGGAACTTCTGGTCCCAACACAAGCACAGCCTAGAAACCAAAATCCCAATAATCCCATGCCTGAAACAAGAGTTCCTATGGTGGGCTCAGGCCTGTCAATCAAACACAGGATTGCCCTTCTGCAACAGCCAACCAAGCCAAACCATCACGACAGATGCCTCAGACCTCGGTTGGGGGGCACACATGCAGGGCAAGTGCATACAAGGCTTATGGACTCAAGACCAGCTGCGTCTACACATAAATCTAAAGGAAATGCTGGCAGTAAAATTGGCAATCCAGACATTCAGACCATTTCTCCAAGAAGGTCAGTTGATGATAAGGACAGACAACACCACAGTTATGTGGTACATCAACAAACAGGGAGGCACCCATTCATATCCTCTATGCCGGCTGGCACTGGACCTATGGGATGTGGCCCTGAGCTACAACATTCAGTTACAAGCAATTTTTGTACCCGGAAAAGAAAACATTCTAGCAGACATATTAAGCAGAACAACCACAGATGCCCACGAATGGATGCTTCATCCGGACATCTTCAAAGCCATCACAAGGGAATGGGGATTACCACAAATAGACTTGTTTGCATCCCCATTCAATCACCAGCTAAAGAAATTCTGCACAAGGACGTACCACCCACTTGCTTGGAAGGTGGACTCCCTATCTTTCAGTTGGAAAAACCTGACAGCATACGCATTTCCACCACTTCCTTTGATGCACAAGGTGCTTCTGAAGATCAAAGAGGACCGTCCAAGGATCATTCTGATAGCTCCAGACTGGCCAAGACAACATTGGTACCCATTGCTGAGGAGCATGTCTCGGGAACAAATATGGACACACTACCCCTGATCCCATTACTGTTAACACAGAACAACCTCAACATCCTGCATCCAAACCTGAAAACTCTGCAGCTAACTGCCTGGAACATTACATAACAGCAATTAACCCAAATTTATCCCAAAGGGTTAAAGACATAATCCTGGAGGCTCGCAGACCTTCAACAAGAAAGAATTATGCAGCAAAATGGAAAAGATATCTCATTTGGAGTACTGCAAAGGGAGAAGATGTGACTCTGGTAAACATGGCCAACATCCTGGAGTACTTGGCAGAGCTCTTCCACACAGGCCTGTCCTATTCTTCCATCAAGATACATGCATCAGCTATTTCAGCACAATGCAGCTTGGATCCTCCTGTCTTCTCTCATCCCCTGCTCAGACAGTTTCTGAGAGGAATTAAAAATGTAAAACCTCCCAGGAAACCACCATTGCCAGCATGGGACTTGAACTTTGTGCTAGAAAAATTGACACTTCCTCCTTTCGAGCCAGCAGCAACAGCAGAATTACAATACTTATCCTGGAAGACTGCTTTCCTGCTGGCAATAACTTCAGCAAGAAGGGTCTCTGAACTACAGGCATTAATGGCAGTGCAACCCTTCCTGATCTTCCATCAAGATAGTGTCCATGAGAACAAATCCTACATTTATGCCTGAGGTGGTATCCAGAGTGTCATTAAATCAGGCTATCCACCTACCTACATTCTTCCCAAACCCACAGAACAGGGGAGAAAGACTTTTGCATACCTTGGATGTACACAGACAGTTACGCTACTACCTGGACAGGACTAAGTCCAATAGAAAAACTGACCAGCTTCTGGTAGCATATGCCACAGGAAAGGAAGGAAAACCAATTTCAAAACAGACAATCTCCAAATGGGTAGGAAATTGCATTAGATTTTGTTATTCCTACCATGGAAAGAAAACTCCAGAGAACATCAGGCCTCACTCCACAAGGGCTACAGCCACTACCACAGCCTTCTTACGAGGAGTGGCTACCAAGGACATTATAGAGGCTGCTACTTGGACCTCCGTGCATACATTTGCCAAGCATTACAATTTACCTTTATACTCTAGATCCCGAGCAGGTTTTGCCACTGCTGTTTTGCAAGGGATCCTAGCTACACCATAATCTCTACTCTTTCCTCCTCCCCTTGTTTAGCTATGGTATTCTACCCATTTGTAAGGACTGCAGATGCATCCTTGAAGGACATAGTACAGTTTTGTACCTACCATAAATGTAGATGTCCGATAGGAATGCATCTGCAGTCAGGATTACCCACCCACCTTCCCCTCTGAGGTACTCCTAGGGTATTTGCCAGCCTTCAGCTAGCTTGGGGGAGATCTATTATGGTGTATTTGTTTGTATATATGTACATACATGCTTATTTTTTGTGTTTGCTCTCTACTATTTGGAATCATTGGCATTTATCCAAATTTAGCCTTCCAAGAGGGCACCTGGCATCTGGGGCAAGAAACACTGAGGAAAATGGCGTCGGCTGATGCCTTTATACCCGAATAACTGCAGCTATGACGTCGGGTGAAGTGCGACACCAGCCGAGGCCAGACCCAGACTTTGGTATCCGGCCGACCGAAGGGCTGCCTGACGACAGGACAACCCATTTGTAAGGACTGCAAATGCATTCCTATCGGACATCTACATTTATGGTAGGTACAAAACTGTACTTTTTCCTTGCTTAGGCCCAGACAACGACGTCCCTCACTGTCTGTTTTGTGCCTTATTCAACCCCCGAACTATTCGTCTGTCCGTTTTCGCACCAAATTATTTTGGTACTCTGTGTAACTGTCCAGAAATGGCTTCGGTAAGCCATCCGACTACCAATATTCCAAAAAAACGTAAGGGTAAAGATAGAGACAGACCGCATAGGTCCAAAACTGCCAATGATGCTTCCGTTAAGCTAGTTGGCAGTTCGCCGGTACTCAGACGCTTTCACAACCCCTGATACCCACTACGTCAGATTCGCAGGCCTCTACTGAGACCCATTTGGAGTCCGGTATGCCGCGAGATGCTTCTTCGACTGTGGAACCTGCGGATGTCTCTACCTTGAATGGGTCCGGAGCTGCTGTGCAGGCACCGGCTTCTGAGGGTGTATTCAGGCCTACAGATTTGCATTTTAAACCGTCATCTTCTTCATCAAGGCCTAAAACTCGACCCACGCCTAGAAAACTGACATCCAAACCGCATTGTCAGGCCCATATGCCTAAAAAACAAATGATTAGAATAGTTGAAGACCTTATTACTTTAATTAGGGGAAACCAGCCTTCCCACTCTAAAAGACCTAGAACTGATTTTCCCTCTGATTCTTCTGATCAGGATTCTGAAATTTCTGTTTCTTCTGATTATCAGGATTTGCCCTTATCTACCTATGAGGATTCTGATGCAGAGGATTCCATTCCCTCTGCTTCCCCTCCAGAAGATTTTTCTTTTGGTGAAACCTTGCACACTCTTAGGGAGCATTTCCGCTGTGAAAGCCAGGATTACTCTGACTCCAAAAAGAGGCTTATGGAATTCTTACTCCTCCCTCAACACAGGCCTTTAGCAATCCCTCCTGTTCTGGACATTGTAGATGATGCCTTCTTGGAATCTAGCCTTGCCCCAGACACTTTACCTCCAGCTCCGAGAAAACCTGACAGAGGTATTCGAGTACCTGACTCTCACAAGTTCCTCTTCAAGAATCCTACTGTGGATCCAGAGACCATTTCCCAAGGACCAAAGGGCATTAAGGCTACTGCTGCCAAAAACCCTTCCCCCTCTGATAGAGATTCCAAGGCCTTAGACAGATGAGGTAAGAAGGAATACACTTCTGCTACTTTGGCCATTAGGGCCTTAAATTGCCAGTTTCATATGTTAAAGTATCAGCAGCATATTATGGGACTACTTAAACAGAAAATGATGTTGATACAGTGTGAAATATTTTCTGCTTAAAAACCTCAGCTTTGGCCGGCTAAGAACTTGCTATATTCAACTGGACGTATAAGAGAATTTAAGTACCTTTATCTGCTCTTTTTTTCAAAAAATACAGTATTTAAATTGATTTTAACTGTGTGGAAGGAATATTAGCTGAACTGGAAGTTAGTCAGTGTTTGCTGAATTTTGTTATTTGCTAGTAATTACAGGTGTGGGGGTAGTCACATTCTTTGATTTCCTGTCCTTGCCTATTTAAGTGGTACAGTGTGAAATATTTTCTGCTTAAAAACCTCAGCTTTGGCTGGCTAAGAACTTTCTATATTCAACTGGACGTATAAGAGAATTTAAGTACCTTTATCTGCTCTTTTTTTTTTCAAAAATACAGTATTTAAATTGATTTTAACTGTGTGGAAGGAATATTAACTGAACTGGAAGTTTTCACTCTGCTCTTCAGTTAGTCCCACCCAACCCTGCCTGTTTTTGTTTTGGTTTTGGTTTTGGTGTTAATCTTAGTGGCCTTGCAACTGCCCGCCCCTCTTGTAAATTTGTGTTTGGATATTCCTTCTGGGCCCATCTCATTTGCTCACTCAACTGAGTGCAGTGAGATCATATTCTGATTTCAGGCGCTCCTACTGTGTACAAAGAGAGCATCTGGGAAACAGAAAAAAAAAAAAAAAAAAAAAAAAATTAAGCTCGTTTCCTGCCTTTCCTGTTAAGTGGTATAGACTATTTGTAGGCTTCTGAGCCCCCAAGCCCTTCTGTGTTGGAGGGAAGCCTTCTAGCTTATTTTTTTTTTCTTATAACTAGCCAGTTTTCTAGTTTCAGCACTCAAATCTGTTTCTTTGATCTCAGCACTTGTTCAAAAAAAAAAAAAATTTAATCTGCTTTTACTGTACTTGTGTTACTACCTACTTTTTTTTACTTTTGCATCATCTTAAAAGTACTCAATTGTATTTATTACTGCTTGGTGTAACTCATTCTAAGCCTTTTGGTTTAAACACTTGGGCTTCGGACCAGTTGTTTTGCACTGAGAGGGTTTGTGGTCTGCACTGTAGTGGCAGAACAGGTAGCTTACATCCTTCTAGGTTGGGAACTGCGGATTGAGGGCTCAGTGTCTGTTATTCTAAAAGTGTATTAATTCTGGTTTAAGCACTTGGGCTTTCAGGCCAGTTATTTTACATTAAGAGGGTTCGTGGTCTGCACTCTTGTGGGAGGAGAGGCTGGACTCTGCCCTTCTGAGCTGGGAATTTCTGGTTAGAGGTTTATAGTGCCTGAATATTTGAACTGTATCTTACTGAAATTGGTACACCTTGTTTGCTGTAGCATAGACTAGATCCAGGCCTGCTGAATCTAGCTTTGTTTATATGCTTCTTGTTTGTTTGCTTGTTATTTCCCTGGAACGCTAATTCCACCTAATACGCGGCTTCTCAGCGCTTCTGTGGATCACTAGTGATATCTGCATTGCTTACTGTACTTATTTCCTTGTTTCACTTGAAAGTTACTGTTTGTCGTTTTTGCATTTAAGTTACCTGTAACACATTGCACTTAAGTTACCTGGCACTTGCTCACTAAAGCAATTATGTAAGTCAGCACTAAAAATTAAAAGCACTACACCCTCACTCCCCACTTGCCCTGGTTTTCAATTATTAAGGAATTCCCAGTATTATTCTAGCATGTCCAAAGGTCAGTTGTCAATCTCCTCTCCGGTCCAGCTGGTGAATCTGGAAATTTTGAGGCAATGTTACAACTGCCTCATGTACACAGACAGCCCTCTCCTCCTCCCAACAAATTCCAACACATGTGAGAGATGCAACCATATAGCCAAACTGGAGGCTAAGCTCTCTCAACTCAGTACTGGCATAACCAGTCAGGAGGAGAAGGAAACCACACTCACTACAATTCCAGTCTCACATAGACCTACCACGACAGCAAACCAAACACATAATCACACAAAAACATACTCGGAGGCTCTAAATAAAGATCTGCCGAAGCAGCAGAGACCTCCAAAGCAGACACCCAAGCAGCCGCTACCCCAAAACAAAACACATGCAACACATATCTCACAAAGCCAGTGTGCCAAACAGTCACAGCCCTTAAGACTAAACAACACACCTGATACACTTGTAATAGGTGACTCTATCGCCAGGCACACTGACGTCCCGCCACCAGGCTGAACAAGGAGAGGGTCACGGTGAGCAGCCTGTTGGGCTAGGAACCGCCACATAACACAAGCACTCAGGTCACTCCAAGGCAAGTACAAATATGACTCAGTCATTGTCCATGCTGGTGTGAATGACCTGAGACATACCTCCCTGGACTACATGAAAAGAGACATAATGGAGCTCTCTGAGCATGTAGCCCAGGCCGGTATGACCCTGACCTTGAGTAGCATCTTACCCTCACCAAGAATGATGCCACAATATGAAGACAAGATGATCAATTTCAACAATTGGCTTAAGTACTGGTGTCATTCAAAGGAGATCCAATGCCTGTCAACTTGGGATGATATGCTCGACAAGCCACGATGCTTCGCTAGGGACGGCTTGCACCTGTCACCCCTGGGCTTTCAGATATTGGCAAAGGCTCTTGCTACCCCCATAGTGCCTTTTTTAGGCAAGGCTCAAAAGACAAACCCACCTCCATAGGTATCACAAGGGATAAGAAACTAAGAGTAATGCTACTCAACGCCAGAAGTCTAAACCTCAAGATGCACACACTTGAAACTCTCCTTAGCATGGAGAACATCGATATCTGTGCAGTAACAGAAACCTGGTTCAGGGCTCCCGAGAGCACCCCAGCACTACCAGGTTATACCTCATACCATGCTTTTCGGCCCCAAAACTTGGACCGAACCACGAAGGAGGGGAGTATTGATATTCATCAAAGATACCCACACCTCCAGGTTGGTGGCAAAGTACAAGCATCAGAGACTATCCGTGTGCAACTAACAGTGGGTAAAACTGCCTTCCAGTTTATAGCCTGCTACAGACCACCTCCCAAACCCAGGAACCCCACGGCCTTCCTGAGAACACTGGAAAATATGAAGGTCTCTCCAAACACCATTATATTGGGCACTTCAACTACCCAAACATAGACTGGGAGCATTACTCTAGCTCCAACACCCTAGCCCAAAGGTTCCTAGAATTTATAAACTCAAATGCTATGGAACAACTTGTTACCATTCCCACAAGAGGGGAAAACATACTGACCTGATCATCATCAACATGGGGACTCTATGCTCCAGACCAGAAGTGTATCCCTCACTGGTAAGATCAGACCATAAACTAATCTCACTGGATATTCACATCCTGACCCCACCCCCTGCCCAGAAAACAACAGTGAAAAATTTCTCTAAAGCAAATTTCACACTCCTCAAAACTGAGGTGGAATCCTTCAAAGCCCCTGGGCCTGTGGAAAATATGGCCCAGACCGCAGAATCCTTTATAAACGCATTCTGTGAACACCATCAGGAATGCATGGATCATGCGATTCCAAATAAAACCAAGACCCAATCCTCCAAAGGCAGACATCCTGTCTGGTGGACCCCAGCCATAAACAAACTATACAATAGAAGGAGGAAGCTACTAAATGATAGAGCAAAATCCCAAAAAGGGAAGGCATCAGTGATCAGTATTAGCAAAAACTACGGGCACACATAAAATTGTCTAAGGCCAGTTTCGAGAGAAAAATTGCACAGGACACTAAGGATAATCACAAGGCTTTCTTTAGTTATGTTAGGAACCTGGGTGGTAATTCCCAGATATGCTCAGAATTAGTCCAAAATGACAAAAAATACACCAAACCCACAGACATTGCCAACATCCTAGCTGACAGGTTCAGCCCAAACTCCCCACCAAAGGGCAAATATCTATCCCAGCAGAGTGCTGCCCCTGATATCTCAGATGCACAGGTAAGAGCCCTCTCCAAAGCAAAAACACAGCATCAATGGGACCAGATGGTGTCCCGGCCAAGGCCGTCTACATGGACTCCAAGAAGAGCTAAACCCAAACATAAAACTACTGTTCAATCTCAGCCTTACTACAGGATATGTGCCCAAAGAGTGGCGTACAGCAACAGTGGTCCCTCTCCATAAAGGTGGTGCCTCAACGGATCCTGGGAACTATCGCCCCATAAGCCTGACTAGCTTGGTCTGCAAAGCTATGGAAAGGATCATCATGGACTTTATAAATAAAGATGTTGGGGACCTACAAACATTGGATCCTACCAGTTCAGCTTTAAGGGCAGAACCTGCCTCTTAAACCTGGTGGATTTCTTTGAAACAGGCACCAAGGCCATCGACGGGGACAAGGCGGGCCACACAGCCTACCTGGACCTCGCAAAAGCCTTTGATACAATACCCACTTTCGGGCATTATAGATAAGCTCACCAGCTTAAATATAAACCCTATGTCACTAGATGGATTGCAAACTGGCTCAAGGACAGAACCCACATGGTTAGAATTGCTGGAGTCATGTCAGACTCCAAACCAGTTACAAGTGGTGTCCCACAAGGCTCAGTCCTGGGACCTCTCTTGTTCGGTATATATTTCGGAGGTACAGGCCAACACGGAAGGACTGTGGCTGACCAAGTTCGCAGATGACTGCAAACTGGGCGCCATAATCGACTCTCCAGCCGACACAAGCATCCTCCAAAAGGGCCTCATAGAAACAGAAAACTGGTGCCAGAGCCATGGCCTCAAGCTAAATGCCAAAAGTGTATAGTAATCCCTTTGGCAAAAACAAAGTGCCACAAATTACCACATAGGTGGTAATCCATTAAGTACAGAAGAAGTAATTAGGGACCTGGGGACCCAAGTTGATAGCAATCTCTCATTTGACAACCACGTGGCCAAAGTAGTTAGAAAAACATTTTATATAGCCCACCTAATCATGAAGGGATTCACATCTAGATCAAGGAGGTCATCGTGCCTCTTTACTCATCCCTCATCAGGCCCATAATTGAGTACAATGCCCCTTTGGGATGTACCTTACCAGACACCTGCAGCAACTGGAAAGACCCCAAAAGTACCTCACCAAGAGGATCAAAGGGCTCAAACAGATGCCATATGCTGCCGGTTAAAGAAACTCCAGCTCTATTCAGTGGCATACCGCCTGTTCAGAGGCGATCTGTGCCTGACGATAAAAGCCATGTCCAACCCGGAATTAATGGACATGCTGCACCTCAGAAAATCCAAATCCCATCGAGCTACGGCGCCGAGAGACTTGAACCTCAGCACTGAAATAAATAGGACATGCTGGAGGGACAGATTCATAACCCTTCACTCTGGAATAAAATCCCAGTCCAGTTTAGGCAGAGTCCCTTATTGACTCTCTTCAAGAGGAATCTTGATGAGTGGATGGGAGATCGTAGGTTTACCCCGGGTATCACTTCTGTGTCACTGTTAGACAGAGCACAGTATACTAACCTCGAAAAAGGGCATAGCAAAATAAATTTAAAATTGGTGGCGAAAGCCAAACACATTCTGGCTAGGCTTATAAATGCCCTAGGGCAGATAGCCTAGTATGAACCTATGAACCTATTCCTGACTGTGCCGAACATAAAGAATTACAGGAATTAATGCATTCTGCAGAACAAGTTGGTAAACATACTTTGATACTTTTGACTCTTTAGAAGCATCTTGCAGGGCTGCTGTCGCTGGGTCTGTACTTAGAAGGCATGCTTGGATTTAGGGCAAAATATGCCAGATCATGTTAAAGCTAAATTACTGGATGCTCCCTTAAACCAAGACCGCCTGTTTGGCAACAAAGCAGAAGAAGTTCTTAGAAATATGGAGGAAAAGCTAAATCTATGCAAACTGTTAAAGATTTCCTGCAAGTACAGCCTCCCAGATTTAGTAGGCATTGGCCTTCTAAGAATTGGTCCTTTCCAGTCTCTTCCAGGCCTTCTCGGTCCAAACCCAGGAACAGCAGACCAC